>NW_022265756.1:135000-354183 GCF_002021735.2 Oncorhynchus kisutch | reverse complement strand
TCTCCATCTCTCTCTCCCCTCTCCATCTCTCCCCCCTCTCTCTCTCTCTCTCTCTCTCTTCCCCTCTCTCTCTCTCCCCTCTCCATCTCTCTCTCCCCCCTCTCCGTCTCTCTCCTCCCCCCTCCAGAGGTAACATTGACGTCTCAGAGCGGGGACGTGTCCTCTAAATTTGTCCTCCATGCGGTCCACCTGGTGAAGCAGAGAGCTTACAGAGCCAACGAGTTCTACAAGTTCTCCTCTCTGCTGGAGAAGAGCTCCCTGACTGAAGCTTTCCCTGTCCTGGTACTGACTCTCACTCAATCAATCAGTCAATCAATCAGTCAGTCAGTCAGTCAGTCAGTCAATCAGTCAGTCAGTCAGTCAGTCAATCAGTCAATCAATCAGTCAGTCAGTCAGTCAATCAGTCAGTCAGTCAATCAGTCAGTCAGTCAATCAGTCAATCAGTCAGTCAATCAGTCAATCAGTCAGTCAATCAGTCAGTCAGTCAATCAGTCAGTCAGTCAATCAATCAGTCAATCAGTCAGTCAATCAGTCAGTCAATCAGTCAGTCAATCAGTCAGTCAATCAGTCAGTCAGTCAGAGTATATATTTCATAAGAAATGCAGTCAACAATATGCGTGTAAACAACAGGGCTGTCCCCGACTAAAAACAAGGTTTTGTTTTGGTCGACCGAGTCGTCGTCTTTCGACCAATCGATTGGTAGAAATGTTAAAAGAACATCCTGTTTGAATAGAATCAGCTGTAGGTACAGTACCTGGTACTGTAGGCTACTGAGCCTGTCTGATGCTTTAAGCACTGCCATTAAAACTGAAGTACACACAAATTACTAAAGGAGGAGCCAGAGATCAATATAGGAGAAAATAACCTGTTCCCTGCCCCTCCTCCCGCTGCCGTTACGCTCCGGAGGTTACGGTACGCTCCGGAGGTTTACGGTACGCTCCGGAGGTTACCGGTACGCTCCGGAGGTTACCGGTACGCTCCGGAGGTTACCGGTACGCGCCTGAGGTTACCGGTACGCTCCTGAGGTTACGGTACGCTCCTGAGGGTACCACCGGTACGGCTCCTGAGGTTACCGGTACGCTCCTGAAACAAAGACCAGTGGACTAAATGGGATCAGCCCTAGGAACCAATAGACCAGGGGACTAAATGGGATCACCCCTAGTGAACAATAGACCAGTGGACTAAATGGGATCGCCCTAGGAACCAATAGACAGTGGACTAAATGGGATCAGCCCTAGGAACCAATACAATATATCCAGGTGGTCTCTGTGATGCTGTTTGACTGAGTGGCTCTCTTCTCTAGTCAGGGAGGACAGTAGAGTTATGTGTCGCCCGGTGGTGGGCCAGCCTTTGTGACGTCACCGTGACTACTAGTATCTCCTTCCACGGCCTGACCACCTCACCGTCCACCTTCTACACATAGTGAGGTATATACACCTCACCTCACCTCTACACACCACCTCACCTCTCACACCACCTCACCGTCCCTCTACACATAGTGAGTATATACACCTCACCTCACCTCTACACACCACCTCAACCTCTACACACCTACTCACCGTCAACTCTACACATAGCGAGTATTATACCACCTCTACACACCACCTCACCTCTACACACCCACCTCACCGTCAACTCACACATAGCGAGTATATACCACCTCTACACACCACCTCACCTCTACACACCACCTCACCGTCAACTCTACTACCATAGCGAGTATTATACCACCCTCTACACACCACCTCACTTCTACACACCACTCACCGTCAACTCTACACATAGTGAGTATATACCACCTCTACACACCACCTCACCTCTACACACCACCTCACCGTCAACTCTACACATAGCGAGTATATACCACCTCTACACACCACCTCACCTCTACACACCACCTCACCGTCAAACTCTACACATAGTGAGTATCTACAACCTCTACAACCACCTCACCTCTACACACCACCTCACCGTCAACTCTACACATAGTGAGTATATACCACCTCTACACCTCACCTCACCTCTACACACCACCTCACCGTCAACTCTACACATAGCGAGTATATACCACCTCTACACACCACCTCACCCTCTACACACCACCTCACCGTCAAACTCTACACATAGTGAGTATATACCCACCTCTACACACCACCCTCACCTCTACCCACCAACCTCACCGTCAACTCTACACATAGTGAGTATATACCACCTCTACACACCACCTCACCTCTACACACCACCTCACCTCTACACACCACCTATAATTGTTTTCCCTCAATCTACACACAATACCCCATGATGACATCACAATACCCCATGATGACAACACAATACCCCATGATGACAACACAATACCCCATGATGACAACACAATACCCCATAATGACATCACAATACCTCATGATGACAACATAAGTATTGACATAAGTATTCAGACCCTTTGCTATGAGACCTGACATTGAGCTCAGGTGCATCCTGTTTCCATTGATCATCCTTGAGATGTTTCTACAACTTGATTGGAGTCCACCTGTGGTAAGTTCAATTGATTGGACATGATTTGGAAAGGCACACACCTGTCTATATAAGGTCCCACAGATGACAGTGCATGTCAGAGCAAAACCCAAGCCATGAGGTTGAAGGAATGTCATCATGGGGTATTGTGTTGTCATCATGGGGTATTGTGATGTCATCATGGGTTATTGTGATGTCATTATGGGGTATTGTGATGTCATCATGGGGTATTGTGTTGTCATCATGGGGTATTGTGATGTCATCATGGGGTATTGTGATGTCATTATGGGGTATTGTGATGTCATTGTGGGGTATTGTGATGTCATTGTGGGGTATTGTGATGTCATCGTGGGGTATTGTGTTGTCATCATGGGGTATTGTGATGTCATCATGGGGTATTGTGATGTCATCATGGGGTATTGTGTTGTCATCATGGGGTATTGTGTTGTCATCGTGGGTTATTGTGTTGTCATTGTGGGGTATTGTGTATGTCATTGTGGGGTATTGTGATGTCATTGTGGGGGGTATTGTGATGTCATCGTGGGGTATTGTGATGTCATCGTGGGGGTATTTGTGATGTCATTGGGGGTATTGTGATGTCATCGTGGGGATTGTCATGTCCATTGTGGGGTATTGTGATGTCATTGTGGGGTATTGTGATCGTGGGGTATTGTCATGTCATTGTGGGGTATGTGATGTCATTGTGGGGTATTGTGATGTCATTGTGGGGGTATTGTGATCGTGGGTATTGTGATGTCTCGTGGGGTATTGTGATGTCATTTGGGGTATTGTGATGTCATCGTGGGGTATTGTCATGGTCATTGTGGGGTATTGTGATGTCATTGTGGGTATTGTGATGTCATTGTGGGGGTATTGTCATGTCATTGTGGGGATATTGATGTCATTGTGGGGTATTGTCATGTCATCGTGGGGTATTGTGATGTCTTGTGGGGTATTGTGATCGGGGGTATTGTGTCATTGTGGGTATTGTGATTGTCATTTGGGGGTATTGTGATTGTCATTGTGGGGTATGGTGATCGTGGGTATTGTGATGTCATCGTGGGGTAATTGTGATGTCATTGTGGGTATTGTGATGTCATCGTGGGGTATTGGTCATGTCATTGGGGGTATTGTGATGTCATGTGTGGGGTATTGGGATTCATTGTGGGGTATTGTGATGTCATTGTGGGGTATTGTCATGTCATTGTGGGGTATTGTCATGTCATTGTGGGGTATTGTGATGTCATTGTGGGGTATGGTCATGTCATTGTGGGGTATTGGCATGTCATTGTGGGGTATTGTCATGTCATTGTGGGGTATTGTGATGTCATTGTGGGGTATTGTCATGTCATTGTGGGTATTTGATGTCATTGTGGGGTATTGTGATGTCATTGTGGGGTTATTGTGATCGTGGGGTATTGTGACTGTCATTGTGGGGTATTGTGATGTCATTGTTGGGGTATTGTGATGTCATTGTGGGGTATTGTGATCGTGGGGTATTGTGATGTCATTGTGGGGTATTGTGATGTCATTGTGGGGTATTGTGATGTCATTGTGGGGTATTGTGATCGTGGGGTATTGTGATGTCATTGTGGGGTATTGTGATGTCATTGTGGGGTATTGTCATGTCATTGTGGGGTATTGTCATGTCATTGTGGGGTATTGTCATGTCATTGTGGGGTATTGTCATGTCATTGTGGGGTATTGTGATGTCATTGTGGGGTATTGTCATGTCATTGTGGGGTATTGTGATGTCATTGTGGGGTATTGTGATGTCATTGTGGGGTATTGTGATCGTGGGGTATTGTGATGTCATTGTGGGGTATTGTGATGTCATTGTGGGGTATTGTGATGTCATTGTGGGTGTATTGTGTGTTTAGATATGTGAATAATGGAACGGTGTGTGTGGGACGTGTCTTACCACAGCAGGAACGCACTCCTCTGTGTTGTGGGACGTGTCGTACCACAGCAGGAACGCACTCCTCTGTTGTTGTGGGACGTGTCGTACCACAGCAGGAACGCACTCCTCTGGGTTGTGGGACGTGTCGTACCACAGCAGGAACGCACTCCTCTGTGGGTTGTGGGACGTTGTCGTACCACAGCAGGAACGCTCTCCTCCTCGTTTGTGGTACGTTCCGTACCACAGCAGGAACGCACTCCTCTGTGTTGTGGGACGTGTCGTACCACAGCAGAACGCACTCCTCTGTGTTGTGGGACGTGTCGTACCACAGCAGAACGCACTCCTCTGTGTTGTGGGACGTGTCGTACCACAGCAGGAACGCACTCCTCTGTGTTGGTGGGACGTGTCGTACCACAGCAGGAACGCACTCCTCTGTGTTGTGGGACGTGTCGTACCACAGCAGGAACGCACTCCTCTGTGTTGTGGGACGTGTCGTACCACAGCAGGAACGCATCTCACTCTGTGTTGTGGGACGTGTCGTACCACAGCAGGAACGCACTCCTCTGTGTTTGTGGGACGTGTCGTACCACAGCAGGAACGCACTCCTCCGTGTTGTGGGACGTTTCAGTTTTACGACCTAAAGTCTTTTCCTTTCTGACTCATGATTTTTGTCTCACCCAGCATGCATCAGACGGTGTGACTAGTTTTGAGGTGTCCTCTCCCCTGAGGTACGAGGACGTTTCTCCCATCATCACTCTGAAGACTTGGGTCCAGCCACTCAGGTATAAAACTAAAGAAATACACCCACCCACACGTTTCTCCCAGGGTCATCCTGAAGATCTGTGTGCAGCCACACTGGGACATATGTCTCCAAATACACCCCCCTACCTACCCCTCTACCCACCACCTACAGTCTGATATATATATAACCGGGTTACATTAGTCACTAATCTGGTCAGCTTCGCAATTAACTTTTTGTTTTTGTGAGGAAACTCTCAGCTTCTACGTCTCCATCCTCTCAGAAGGAAACTCTCAGCTTCTCCATCCTCTCAGAAGGAAACTCTCAGCTTCTCCACCCTCTCAGAAGGAAACTCTCAGCTTCTCCATCCTCTCAGAAGGAAACTCTCAGCTTCTCCATCCTCTCAGATGGAAACTCTCAGCTTCTACGTCTCCATCCTCTCAGATGGAAACTCTCAGCTTCTACGTCTCCATCCTCTCAGAAGGAACTCTCAGCTTCTCCATCCTCTCAGAAGGAAACTCTCAGCTTCTCCGTCCTCTCAGAAGGAAACTCTCAGCTTCTCCGTCCTCTCAGAAGGAAACTCTCAGCTTCTCCGTCTCCATCCTCTCAGAAGGAAACTCTCAGCTTCTCCGTCTCCATCCTCTCAGAAGGAAACTCTCAGCTTCTATGTCTCCATCCTCTCAGAAGGAAGCTCTCAGCCCCCCCTCCTTCCTTCCCGGTCCATGTGGGCACACAGACCGGGCACTGAGGACACAGCAGTTTTAACCCTGCCTTCGCCCAATCCTGATAACGTCTACAGAGTCTAACCCACAGCAGTTTAAACCCTGCCTTCGCCCAATCCTGATAACGTCTACAGAGTCTAACCCACAGCAGTTTTAACCCTGCCTTCGCCCAATCCTGATAACGTCTACATAACCCTTCAAAACATAACTCACATCCCATCTAGTCCTGACAGATCGTCTCAGTCTACAGAGTCTAACCCACAGCATCTATCCCCAAGCATCCCATCTAGTCCTGACAGATCATCTCAGTCTACAGTCTAACCCACAGCATCTATCCCCAAGCATCCCGTCTAGTCCTGACAGATCGTCTCAGTCTACAGAGTCTTAACCCACAGCATCTATCCCCAAGCATCCCATCTAGTCCTGACAGATCGTCTCAGTCTACAGAGTCTTAACCCACAGCATCTATCCCCAAGCATCCCATCTAGTCCTGACAGATCGTCTCAGTCTACAGAGTCTTAACCCACAGCATCTATCCCCAAGCATCCCATCTAGTCCTGACAGATCATCTCAGTCTACAGTCTAACCCACAGCATCTATCCCCAAGCATCCGTCTAGTCCTGACAGATCGTCTCAGTGTACAGAGTCTAACCCACAGCATCTATCCCCAAGCATCCCATCTAGTCCTGACAGATCGTCTCAGTGTACAGAGTCTAACCCACAGCATCTATCCCCAAGCATACCATCTAGTCCTGACAGATCGTCTCAGTGTACAGAGTCTAACCCACAGCATCTATCCCCAAGCATCCCATCTAGTCCTGACAGATCATCTCAGTCTACAGAGTCTAACCCACAGCATCTATCCCCAAGCATCCCGTCTAGTCCTGACAGATCGTCTCAGTGTACAGAGTCTAACCTACAGCATCTATCCCCAAGCATCCCATCTAGTCCTGACAGATCGTCTCAGTGTACAGAGTCTAACCCACAGCATCTATCCCCAAGCATCCCATCTAGTCCTGACAGATCGTCTCAGTGTACAGAGTCTAACCCACAGCATCTATCCCCAAGCATCCCATCTAGTCCTGACAGATCATCTCAGTCTACAGAGTCTAACCCACAGCATCTATCCCCAAGCATCCCATCTAGTCCTGACAGATCATCTCAGTCTACAGAGTCTAACCCACAGCAGTTTATCTATCCCCAAGCATCCCATCTAACTGTCTGTTTCCTGCTTCTTCCAGACCTCTGAGTTCTAAGATCAAGGCTCTGGGTCACAGAGATGTCCTCCCCAACAACAGACAGCTCTACGAAATCATCCTCACCTACAGCTTCCACCAGGTGAGAGTGTCTAGGTTGTATTATACACCTCTGTTTGGTGTGTGTGACCTCTCTACCTCTCTCCCCAGCTGTCCAGTACTGTCTGACCTCTCTACCTCTCTCCCCAGCTGTCCAGTACTCTGTCTGACCTCTCTACCTCTCTCCCTCTCTACCTCTCTACCTCTCTACCTCTCTCCCCAGCTGTCCAGTACTGTCTGACCTCTCTACCTCTCTCCCCAGCTGTCCAGTACTGTCTGACCTCTCTACCTCTCTACCTCTCTCCCCAGCTGTCCAGTACTGTGTCTGACCTCTCTACCGCTCTACCTCTCTCCCCAGCTGTCCAGTACTGTGTGTCTGACCTCTCTACCTCTCTACCTCTCTCCCCAGCTGTCCAGTACTGTGTGTCTGACCTCTCTACCCCTCTACCCCTCTACCTCTCTACCCCTCTACCTCTATACCTCTATACCTCTCTACCTCTCTACTTCTCTCCCCAGCTGTCCAGTACTGTGTGTCTGATCTCTCTACCTCTCTACCTCTCCCCAGCTGTCCAGTACTGTGTGTCTGACCTCTTTACCTCTCTCCTCAGCCTAAGTCAGGAGAGGTGACCCCCAGCTGTCCAGTACTGTGTGTCTGACCTCTATACCTCTCTACCTCTCTCCCCAGCTGTCCAGTACTGTCTGACCTCTCTACCTCTCTCCCCAGCTGTCCAGTACTCTGTCTGACCTCTCTACCTCTCTACCTCTCTCCCTCTCTACCTCTCTCCCCAGCTGTCCAGTACTCTGTCTGACCTCTCTACCTCTCTCCCTCTCTACCTCTCTACCTCTCTACCTCTCTCCCCAGCTGTCCAGTACTGTCTGACCTCTCTACCTCTCTCCCCAGCTGTCCAGTACTGTCTGACCTCTCTACCTCTCTACCTCTCTCCCCAGCTGTCCAGTACTGTGTCTGACCTCTCTACCGCTCTACCTCTCTCCCCAGCTGTCCAGTACTGTGTGTCTGACCTCTCTACCTCTCTACCTCTCTCCCCAGCTGTCCAGTACTGTGTGTCTGACCTCTCTACCCCTCTACCTCTCTACCCCTCTACCTCTATACCTCTCTACCTCTCTACTTCTCTCCCCAGCTGTCCAGTACTGTGTCTGATCTCTCTACCTCTCTACCTCTCCCCAGCTGTCCAGTACTGTGTGTCTGACCTCTTTACCTCTCTCCTCAGCCTAAGTCAGGAGAGGTGACCCCCAGCTGTCCAGTACTGTGTGTCTGACCTCTATACCTCTCTACCTCTCTCCCCAGCTGTCCAGTACTGTGTGTCTGACCTCTTTACCTCTCTCCTCAGCCTAAGTCAGGAGAGGTGACCCCCAGCTGTCCAGTACTGTGTGTCTGACCTCTATACCTCTCTACCTCTCTACTTCTCTCCCCAGCTGTCCAGTACTGTGTGTCTGATCTCTCTACCTCTCTACCTCTCTACCTCTCTCCCCAGCTGTCCAGTACTGTGTGTCTGATCTCTCTACCTCTCCTCTCTCCCCAGCTGTCCAGTACTGTGTGTCTGACCTCTTTACCTCTCTCCTCAGCCTAAGTCAGGAGAGGTGACCCCCAGCTGTCCAGTACTGTGTGTCTGACCTCTATACCTCTCTACCTCTCTACTTCTCTCCCCAGCTGTCCAGTACTGTGTGTCTGATCTCTCTACCTCTCTACCTAGCTGTCCAGTACTGTGTGTCTGATCTCTCTACCTCTCTACCTCTCTACTTCTCTACTTCTCTCCCCAGCTGTCCAGTACTGTGTGTCTGATCTCTCTACCTCTCTACCTCTCTCCCCAGCTGTCCAGTACTGTGTGTCTGATCTCTCTACCTCTCTACCTCTCTACCTCTCTACCTCTCTCCCTCTCTACCTCTCTCCCCAGCCTAAGTCAGGAGAGGTGACCCCCAGCTGTCCAGTACTCTGTGACCAGTTGTATGAATCAGAGTTTGACTCTCAGCTCTGGATGCTGTTTGACCAGAACAAGAGACTGTTGGGCTCTGGAGACGCCTACCCACACCAGGTAGTAACCACAACACAACCATGATATAACCATAATACAACCATGATATAACCACAACACAACCATGATATAACCATAATACAACCACAACACAACCATGATATAACCATAATACAACCATGATATAACCATAATACAACCATGATATAACCACAACACAACCATGATATAACCACAATACAACCATGATACAACCACAATACAACCATGATATAACCACAACACAACCATCATATAACCACAACACAACCATGACAAGAGACTGCTGGGCTCTGGAGACTCCTACCACACCAGGTAGTAACCACAACATTAGAAGAGACTACTGGTCTCTAGACTCCTACCACACCAGGTAGTAACCACAACATTAGAAGAGACTACTGGTCTCTAGACTCCTACCACACCAGGTAGTAACCACAACATTAGAAGAGACTACTGGTCTCTCTAGACTCCTACCACACCAGGTAGTAACCACAACATTAGAAGAGACTACTGGTCTCTCTAGACTCCTACCACACCAGGTAGTAACCACAACATTAGAAGAGACTACTGGTCTCTCTAGACTCCTACCACACCAGGTAGTAACCACAACATTAGAAGAGACTACTGGTCTCTAGACTCCTACCACACCAGGTAGTAACCACAACATTAGAAGAGACTACTGGTCTCTCTAGACTCCTACCACACCAGGTAGTAACCACAACATTAGAAGAGACTACTGGTCTCTCTAGACTCCTACCACACCAGGTAGTAACCACAACATTAGAAGAGACTACTGGTCTCTAGACTCCTACCACACCAGGTAGGAACCACAACATTAGAAGAGACTACTGGTCTCTAGACTCCTACCACACCAGGTAGTAACCACAACATTAGAAGAGACTACTGGTCTCTCTAGACTCCTACCACACCAGGTAGGAACCACAACATTAGAAGAGACTACTGGTCTCTCTAGACTCCTACCACACCAGGTAGTAACCACAACATTAGAAGAGACTACTGGTCTCTCTAGACTCCTACCACACCAGGTAGTAACCACAACATTAGAAGAGACTACTGGTCTCTCTAGACTCCTACCACACCAGGTAGTAACCACAACATTAGAAGAGACTACTGGTCTCTCTAGACTCCTACCACACCAGGCATGGAATTTGTATTTGTGGTCCTGGAACACCATTATTGTGGTCTTACTGAGATTTACTGTCAGGGCCCAGGTCTGTCAGGGCCCAGGTCTGTCAGGGCCCAGGTCTGTCAGGGCCCAGGTCTGTCAGGGCCCAGGTCTGTCAGGGCCCAGGTCTGTCAGGGCCCCAGGTCTGTCAGGGCCCAGGTCTGTCAGGGCCCAGGTCTGTCAGGGCCAGAATCTATCTAGGTGTTGCTGTAGGCCCTCCTTGGTTGGTGACAGAAGCACCAGATCAAATCAAATTTGATTTGATCATCAGCAAACAGTAGACATTTGACTTCAGATTCTAGTAGTGTGAGGCCGGGTGCTGCAGACTGTTCTAGTGCTCTCGCCAATTCGTTGATATATATATGTTGAAGAGGGTGGGGCTTAAGCTGCATCCCTGTCTCACCCCACGGCCTTGTGGGAAGACGTGTTTCTTTCCCCCCAATTTTAACTGCACACTTATTGTTTGTGTACATTGATTTTATAATGTTGTATGTTTACCCTCTCCTCTCTCTTTCTCATCTCCTCTCCTCTCCTCTCTTTCCTGTCTTTCCCTCTCCTCTCTTTCCTCTCTTTTCCTCTCCTCTCTCTTTCTCTACTCTCTCTTTCTCATCTCCTCTCCTCTCTTACCCTCTCCTCTCTCTTTCTCTCCTCTCTCTTTCTCCTCTCCTCTCCTCCCCTCTCCTCTCCATCAGTACTCTCTGAAACTAGAGAAAGGTGACTACACGCTGCGTCTGCAGGTGCGTCATGAGCAGGCCAGTGAGCTGGAGCGTCTGAAGGACCTTCCGTTTGTGGTGTCCCACCGTCTGTCCACTACTCTGACCCTGGATGTGTATGAGTCTCACCGCGCTGCCCTCTTGGCTAAGAAGAAAACCAACTCCCTGACCCTGACCCCTGGAGCTACCCAACCTTTTTATGTTACAGCCCTGCCTGACGACAAGTAAGTACCCCTCACCTCTGGCGACCCTGACCCTGACCCCTGGTGACCCTGACCCCTGGAGACCCTGACCCCTGGAGACCCTGACCCCTGGTGACCCTGACCCCTGGAGACCCTGACCCTCACCCCTGGAGACCCTGACCCCTGGTGACCCTGACCCCTGGAGACCCTGACCCCTGGAGACCCTGACCCCTGGAGACCCTGACCCCTGGAGACCCTGATCCCTGGAGACCCTGATCCCTGGAGACCCTGACCCTCACCCCTGGAGACCCTGACCCTCACCCCTGGTGACCCTGACCCCTGGTGACCCTGACCCCTGGAGACCCTGACCCCTGGAGACCCTGACCCCTGGAGACCCTGATCCCTGGAGACCCTGACCCTCACCCCTGGAGACCCTGACCCTCACCCCTGGTGACCCTGACCCCTGGAGACCCTGACCCTCACCCCTGGTGACCCTGACCCCTGACCCTCACCTCTGGAGACTCTGACCCCTGACCCTCACCTCTGGAGACTCTGACCCCTGACCCTCACTACTGACCCCTGGAGCTACTCAGCCCTTCTTGGTCACCTCACTGCCTGATGATAAGTGAGTGCCTCTGGGCTAGAGGCTCTAATCATAACCCTGAAGCTGACCTCTCTGAAAATAACCCATCCATCACCATGGAGACCCAATTCAACACTGTTTAGAGATGTAATGTTCAGCAGTTTGAAGTCTGTTTTCCTTCATCTAAAAACACAGTCTGTCTGACTTCTCCCTCTCTGTCTCTCTCTCTGTCTCTCTCTCTGTCTCTCTCTCTGTCTCTCTCTCTGTCTCTCTCTCTGTCTCTCTCTCTCTCTCTGTCTCTGTCTCTGTCTCTCTCTCTGTCTCTCTGTCTCTGTCTCTCTCTCTGTCTCTCTCTCTGTCTCTCTCTCTGTCTCTCTCTCTCTCTCTCTCTCTGTCTCTCTCTGTCTCACTCTCTGTCTCTCTCTCTCTCTCTCTCTCTGTCTCTCTGTCTCTCTCTCTGTCTCTCTCTCTGTCTCTCTCTCTGTCTCTCTCTCTGTCTCTCTCTCTGTCTCTCTCTCTCTCTGTCTCTCTCTCTCTCTCTGTCTCTCTCTCTCTCTGTCTCTCTCTCTCTCTCTCTCTCTCTCTCTCTCTCTCTCTCTCTCTCTCTCTCTCTCTCTCTCTCTCTCTCTCTCTCTCTCTCTCTCTCTATACCTCTCTTACCTCTCTACCTCTCTACCCACCCACCCACCCAGGGTTCCTAAAGGAACATGTCCAGGGATGCTATCTGACCGGCTCCCTGGTCGTGCCTAAGGGAGAATACGGCAAGAAAGCAGTGAGTGGCTCTTTCTACTGTCAGTCAACAGCTCTCCTACACTCTGATTGTCTCACTCCTTTTATGGCCCCCACTCGGCATCCTTCTCAACCAATCACAAGCTTTGCTAGCGTCACAGTTTTAGTTGCACGTCGCTTTGATGCTCTTTTCACTGTGTGGTGGGAGGGGTTTTCTAGTTCCTGCCTGCTACTCCGTGGCCTGTGATTTGTAGATGCTGCTGCTCAGGAGTTCTGTTGGGTTATGTTTAGTTCTGGTCTACTTGCCACTAGTTGTAAACGATGAGAGAGAAGCAGTATGACTTGCCACTAGTTGTAAACGATGAGAGAGAAGCAGTATGACTTGTCACTAGTTGTAAACGATGAGAGAGAAGCAGTATGACTTGTCACTAGTTGTAAACGATGAGAGAGAAGCAGTATGACTTGCCACTAGTTGTAAACGAGGAGAGAGAAGCAGTATGACTTGCCACTAGTTGTAAACGATGAGAGAGAAGCAGTATGACTTGCCACTAGTTGTAAACGATGAGAGAGAAGCAATATGACTTGCCACTAGTTGTAAACGATGAGAGAGAAGCAGTATGACTTGCCACTAGTTGAGAGAGCGAGAGAAGCAGTATGACTTGCCACTAGTTGTAAACGATGAGAGAGAAGCAGTATGACTTGTCACTAGTTGTAAACGATGAGAGAGAAGCAGTATGACTTGCCACTAGTTGTAAACGATGAGAGAGAAGCAATATGACTTGCCACTAGTTGTAAACGATGAGAGAGAAGCAGTATGACTTGCCACTAGTTGTAAACGATGAGAGAGAAGCAGTATGACTTGTCACTAGTTGTAAACGATGAGAGAGAAGCAGTATGACTTGTCACTAGTTGTAAACGATGAGAGAGAAGCAGTATGACTTGCCACTAGTTGTAAACGATGAGAGAGAAGCAGTATGACTTGTCACTAGTTGTAAACGATGAGAGAGAAGCAGTATGACTTGCCACTCGTTGAGGAGAGCGAGAGGAAGCAGTATGACTTGCCACTAGTTGTAAACGATGAGAGAGAAGCAGTATGACTTGTCACTAGTTGTAAACGATGAGAGAGAAGCAGTATGACTTGCCACTAGTTGAGAGAGCGAGAGAAGCAGTATGACTTGCCACTAGTTGTAAACGATGAGAGAGAAGCAATATGACTTGTCACTAGTTGTAAACGATGAGAGAGAAGCAGTATGACTTGCCACTAGTTGTAAACGATGAGAAGCAATATGACTTGCCACTAGTTGTAAACGATGAGAGAGAAGCAGTATGACTTGCCACTAGTTGAGAGAGCGAGAGAAGCAGTATGACTTGCCACTAGTTGAGAGAGCGAGAGAAGCAGTATGACTTGCCACTAGTTGTAAACGATGAGAGAGAAGCAGTATGACTTGTCACTAGTTGTAAACGATGAGAGAGAAGCAGTATGACTTGCCACTAGTTGTAAACGATGAGAGAGAAGCAGTATGATTTGCCACTAGTTGTAAACGATGAGAGAGAAGCAGTATGACTTGCCACTAGTTGTAAACGATGAGAGAGAAGCAGTATGACTTGCCACTAGTTGTAAACGATGAGAGAGAAGCAGTATGACTTGCCACTAGTTGTAAACGATGAGAGAGAAGCAGTATGACTTGTCACTAGTTGTAAACGATGAGAGAGAAGCAGTATGACTTGTCACTAGTTGTAAACGATGAGAGAGAGAAGCAGTATGACTTGCCACTAGTTGTAAACGAGGAGAGAGAAGCAGTATGACTTGCCACTAGTTGTAAACGATGAGAGAGAAGCAGTATGACTTGCCACTAGTTGTAAACGATGAGAGAGAAGCAATATGACTTGCCACTAGTTGTAACGATGAGAGAGAAGCAGTATGACTTGCCACTAGTTGAGAGAGCGAGAGAAGCAGTATGACTTGCCACTAGTTGTAAACGATGAGAGAGAAGCAGTATGACTTGTCACTAGTTGTAAACGATGAGAGAGAAAGCAGTATGACTTGCCACTAGTTGTAAACGATGAGAGAGAAGCAATATGACTTGCCACTAGTTGTAAACGATGAGAGAGAAGCAGTATGACTTGCCACTAGTTGTAAACGATGAGAGAGAAGCAGTATGACTTGTCACTAGTTGTAAACGATGAGAGAGAAGCAGTATGACTTGTCACTAGTTGTAAACGATGAGAGAGAGAAGCAGTATGACTTGTCACTAGTTGTAAACGATGAGAGAGAGAAGCAGTATGACTTGTCACTAGTTGTAAACGATGAGAGAGAAGCAGTATGACTTGTCACTAGTTGTAAACGATGAGAGAGAAGCAGTATGACTTGCACTAGTTGTAAACGATGAGAGAGAAGCAGTATGACTTGTCACTAGTTGTAAACGATGAGAGAGAAGCAGTATGACTTGCCACTCGTTGAGAGAGCGAGAGAAGCAGTATGACTTGCCACTAGTTGTAAACGATGAGAGAGAAGCAGTATGACTTGTCACTAGTTGTAAACGAGATGAAGAGAGAAGCAGTAGTGGACTTGCCACTAGTTGAGAGAGCGAGAGAAGCAGTATGACTTGCCACTAGTTGTAAACGATGAGAGAAGAAGCAATATGACTTGTCACTAGTTGTAAACGATGAGAGAGAAGCAGTATGACTTGCCACTAGTTGTAAACGATGAGAAGCAATATGACTTGCCACTAGTTGTAAACGATGAGAGAGAAGCAGTATGACTTGCCACTAGTTGAGAGAGCGAGAGAAGCAGTATGACTTGCCACTAGTTGAGAGAGCGAGAGAAGCAGTATGACTTGCCACTAGTTGTAACGATGAGAGAGAAGCAGTATGACTTGTCACTAGTTGTAAACGATGAGAGAGAAGCAGTATGACTTGCCACTAGTTGTAAACGATGAGAGAGAAGCAGTATGATTTGCCACTAGTTGTAAACGATGAGAGAGAAGCAGTATGACTTGCCACTAGTTGTAAACGATGAGAGAGAAGCAGTATGACTTGCCACTAGTTGTAAACGATGAGAGAGAAGCAGTATGACTTCCACTAGTTGAGAGAAAGAAGCAGTATGACTTGTCACTAGTTGTAAACGATGAGAGAGAAGCAGTATGACTTGTCACTAGTTGTAAACGATGAGAGAGAGCAGTATGACTTGTCACTAGTTGTAAACGATGAGAGAGAAGCAGTATGACTTGTCACTAGTTGTAAACGATGAGAAGAAGCAGTATGACTTGCCACTAGTTGTAAACGATGAGAGAGAAGCAGTATGACTTTGCCACTAGTTGAGAGAGAGAAGCAGTATGACTTGTCACTAGTTGTAAACGATGAGAGAGAAGCAGTATGACTGTCACTAGTTGTAAACGATGAGAGAGAAGCAGTATGACTTGCCACTAGTTGTAAACGATGAGAGAGAAGCAGTATGACTTGCCCACTAGTTGAAGAGAGAGAAAGCAGTATGACTTGCCACTAGTTGAGAGAGAGAAGCAGTATGACTTGTCACTAGTTGTAAACGATGAGAGAGAAGCAGTATGACTTGCCACTAGTTGAGAGAGCGAGAGAAGCAGTATGACTTGCCACTAGTTGTAAACGATGAGAGAAGAAGCAGTATGACTTGTCACTAGTTGTAAACGATGAGAGAGAAGCAGTATGACTTGCCACTAGTTGAGAGAGCGAGAGAAGCAGTATGACTTGCCACTAGTTGTAAACGATGAGAGAGAAGCAGTATGACTTGTCACTAGTTTGTAAACGATGAGAGAGAAGCAGTATGACTTGCCAACTAGTTGTAAACGATGAGAGAGAAACAATATGACTTGCCACTAGTTGTAAACGATGAGAGAGAAGCAGTATGACTTGCCACTAGTTGAGAGAGCGAAGAAGCAGTATGACTTGCCACTAGTTGTAAACGATGAGAGAGAAGCAGTATGACTTGCCACTAGTTGTAAACGATGAGAGAGAAGCAGTATGACTTGCCACTAGTTGAGAGAGAGAAGCAGTATGACTTGTCACTAGTTGTAAACGATGAGAGAGAAGCAGTATGACTTGCCACTAGTTGTAAACGATGAGAGAGAAGCAGTATGATTTGTCACTAGTTGTAAACGATGAGAGAGAAGCAGTATGACTTGCCACTAGTTGTAAACGATGAGAGAGAAGCAGTATGACTTGCCACTAGTTGAGAGAGAAGCAGTATGACTTGTCACTAGTTGTAAACGATGAGAGAGAAGCAGTATGACTTGTCACTAGTTGAGAGAGAGAGAAGCAGTATGACTTGTCACTAGTTGTAAACTATGAGAGAGAAGCATTATGACTTGCCACTAGTTGTAAACGATGAGAGAGAAGCAGTATGACTTGCCACTAGTTGTAAACGATGAGAGAGAAGCAGTATGACTTGCCACTAGTTGTAAACGATGAGAGAGAAGCAGTATGACTTGCCACTAGTTGTAAACGATGAGAGAGAAGCAGTATGACTTGCCACTAGTTGTAAACGATGAGAGAGAAGCAATATGACTTGCCACTAGTGGTAAACGATGAGAGAAGCAGTATGACTTGCCACTAGTTGAGAGAGCGAGAGAAGCAGTATGACTTGCCACTAGTTGTAAACGATTGAGAGAGAAGCAGTATGACTTGTCACTAGTTGTAAATGATGAGAGAAGCAGTATGACTTGTCACTAGTTGTAAACGATGAGAGAGAAGCAGTATGACTTGTCACTAGTTGTAAATGATGAGAGAGAAGCAGTATGACTTGCCACTAGTTGTAAACGATGAGAGAGAAGCAGTATGACTTGTCACTAGTTGTAAACGATGAGAGAGAAGCAGTATGACTTGTCACTAGTTGTAACAATGAGAGAGAAGCAGTATGACTTGTCACTAGTTGTAAACGATGAGAGAGAAGCAGTATGACTTGCCACTAGTTGAGAGAGAGAAGCAGTATGACTTGTCACTAGTTGTAAACGATGAGAGAGAAGCAGTATGACTTGTCACTAGTTGAGAGAGAGAGAGAAGCAGTATGACTTGCCACTAGTTGTAACGATGAGAGAGAAGCAGTATGACTTATCACTAGTTGTAAACGATGAGAGAAGCAGTATGACTTGTCACTAGTTGAGAGAGAAGCAGTATGACTTGCCACTAGTTGTAAACGATGAGAGAGAAGAAGTATGACTTGCCACTAGTTGTAAACGATGAGAGAGAAGCAGTATGACTTGTCACTAGTTGTAAATGATGAGAGAGAAGCAGTATGACTTGTCACTAGTTGTAAACGATGAGAGAGAGAAGCAGTATGACTTGTCACTAGTTGTAAACGATGAGAGAGAAGCAGTATGATTTGTCACTAGTTGAGAGAGAGAGAAGCAGTATGACTTGTCGCTAGTTGTAAATGATGAGAGAGAAGCAGTATGACTTGCCACTAGTTGTAAACGATGAGAGAGAAGCAGTATGACTTGCCACTAGTTGTAAACGATGAGAGAGAAGCAGTATGACTTGCCACTAGTTGAGAGAGAGAAGCAGTATGACTTGCCACTAGTTGTAAACGATGAGAGAGAAGCAGTATGACTTATCACTAGTTGTAAACGATGAGAGAGAAGCAGTATGACTTGTCACTAGTTGAGAGAGAAGCAGTATGACTTGCCACTAGTTGTAAACGATGAGAGAGAAGCAGTAGGACTTGTCACTAGTTGTAAACGATGAGAGAGAAGCAGTATGACTTGTCACTAGTTGTAAACGATGAGAGAGAGAAGCAGTATGCTTTGTCACTAGTTGAGAGAGAGAAGCAGTATGACTTGTCACTAGTTGTAAATGATGAGAGAGAAGCAGTATGACTTGTCACTAGTTGTAAACGATGAGAGAGAGAAGCAGTATGACTTGCCACTAGTTGTAAACGATGAGAGAGAAGCAGTATGACTTGTCACTAGTTGTAAACGATGAAAGAGAAGCAGTATGACTTGTCACTAGTTGTAAACGATGAGAGAGAGAAGCAGTATGACTTGCCACTAGTTGTAAACTATGAGAGAGAAGCAGTATGACTTGCCACTAGTTGTAAACGATGAGAGAAAAGCAGTATGACTTGTCACTAGTTGAGAGAGAGAGAAGCAGTATGACTTGTCACTAGTTGTAAACTATGAGAGAGAAGCAGTATGACTTGCCACTAGTTGTAAACTATGAGAGAGAAGCAGTATGACTTGCCACTAGTTGTAAACTATGAGAGAGAAGCAGTATGACTTGCCACTAGTTGTAAACGATGAGAGAGAAGCAGTATGACTTGCCACTAGTTGAGAGAGAGAAGCAGTATGACTTGCCACTAGTTGTAAACGATGAGAGAGAAGCAGTATGACTTATCACTAGTTGTAAACGATGAGAGAGAAGCAGTATGACTTGTCACTAGTTGAGAGAGAAGCAGTATGACTTGCCACTAGTTGTAAACGATGAGAGAGAAGCAGTAGGACTTGTCACTAGTTGTAAACGATGAGAGAGAGAAGCAGTATGCTTTGTCACTAGTTGAGAGAGAGAAGCAGTATGACTTGTCACTAGTTGTAAATGATGAGAGAGAAGCAGTATGACTTGTCACTAGTTGTAAACGATGAGAGAGAGAAGCAGTATGACTTGCCACTAGTTGTAAACGATGAGAGAGAAGCAGTATGACTTGTCACTAGTTGTAAACGATGAAAGAGAAGCAGTATGACTTGTCACTAGTTGTAAACGATGAGAGAGAGAAGCAGTATGACTTGCCACTAGTTGTAAACGATGAGAGAGAAGCAGTATGACTTGCCACTAGTTGTAAACGATGAGAGAGAAGCAGTATGACTTGCCACTAGTTGTAAACGATGAGAGAGAAGCAGTATGACTTGTCACTAGTTGTAAACGATGAAAGAGAAGCAGTATGACTTGTCACTAGTTGTAAACGATGAGAGAGAGAAGCAGTATGACTTGCCACTAGTTGTAAACTATGAGAGAGAAGCAGTATGACTTGCCACTAGTTGTAAACGATGAGAGAAAAGCAGTATGACTTGTCACTAGTTGAGAGAGAGAGAAGCAGTATGACTTGTCACTAGTTGTAAACTATGAGAGAGAAGCAGTATGACTTGCCACTAGTTGTAACTATGAGAGAGAAGCAGAAATGACTTGTCACTAGTTGTAAACTATGAGAGAGAAGCAGTATGACTTGCCACTAGTTGTAAACGATGAGAGAGAAGCAGTATGACTTGCCACTAGTTGTAAACTATGAGAGAGAAGCAGTATGACTTGCCACTAGTTGTAAACGATGAGAGAAAAGCAGAATGACTTGTCACTAGTTGTAAACGATGAGGCTGTATGCTCCTTCCTGTGTTCTCTCTCTCTCACTGTGTGTTATTCTGACCACCAGGGACAAGGCCTCTGCAAAACGACAAGGAAAATTTAAAAAGGTACTGATGACCTAGAAATCACTCTGTCAAATCCTCAAAAGGAAAATGGTGTTTTATGTTGTGAATCACTGTGGGGAAGAATGAAGATATTTTCTAGCCCCAACATGTAAATATATTTCTACTGGCAAAGTTAGACAAGGTTAATTTCCTCTGGTGGTGAATATAGCAGCGCAGCTGTGTTCTGTCACCATGACAACGCATTCTAACTGACAAGGGATTGGACAGACAGCAGGGGGGGGGGAAGTGTTGTAGAGGCTTATGGGTAATGTAGTCCTAGAGGGTGTCAGTGTGTTAACCAGTGGTTTTATCTTTCTCATCAAGGACATTGTGCCAGTGGTCTATCACCTCATCCCTGCACCCAACAAGACCAAGAATGGAGCGAAGGAGGGAGCGAAGGAGGGGGCGAAGGAGGGAGCGAAGGAGGGGGCGAAGGAGGGGCGAAGGAGGGAGCGAAGGAGGGAGCGAAGGAGAAGGATGTGAAGGAGGAGTTTGAAGAGGCTCTCAGAGACCCTGAAGATACAGTGGATGACCAAGTCAGTCTCTCTCTGTCTGTTTGGGTCTCTCTACCTGCTGTCAGTCTCTCTCTGTCTGTTTGGGTCTCTCTACTGCTGTCAGTCTCTCTACCTGCTGTCAGTCTCTCTGTCTGTTTGGGTCTCTCTACTTGCTGTCAGTCTCTCTCTGTATGTTTGGGTCTCTCTACCTGCTGTCTGTTTGGGTCTCTCTACCGGCTGTCAGTCTCTCTGTCTGTTTGGGTCTCTCTACTTGCTGTCAGTCTCTCTCTGTCTGTTTGGGTCTCTCTACCTGCTGTCAGTCTCTGTCTGTTTGGGTCTCTCTACCTGCTGTCGGTCTCTCTCTCTCCCCCCGCTCTCTTCCTCCCTCCTCCTCCCTCCCTCCCTCCCTCCCTCCCTCCCTCCCTCCCTCCCTCCCTCCCCTCCCCTCCCTCCCTCCCTCCCTTCTCTCTCTCTCTCTCTCTCTCTCTCTCTCTCTCTCTCTTCCTCTCTCTCTCTTCCTCCCTTACCTCTCTCTCTCTCTCTCTCTCTCTCCCGCTCTCTTCCTCCCTTCTCTCTCTCTCTCTCTCTCCCGCTCTCTTCCTCCCTTCTCTCTCTCTCTCTTCCTCCCTTACCCTCTCTGCTCTCTCTCCACTCTCTTCCTCCTCTCTCTCTTCCTCTCTCTCTCTCTCTCTCTTCCTCCCTTCTCTCTCTCTTCTCTCTCTCTCTCTCTCTCTCTCTCTTCCTCCCTTCTCTCTCTCTCTCTCTCTCTCTCTCTTTCCTCCCTTCTCTCTCTCTCTCTCTCTCTCTCTCTTCTCTCTCTCTCTCTCTCTCTTCTCTCTCTCTCTCTCTCCTCTCTCTCTCCCGCTCTCTTCCTCCCTTCTCTCTCTCTCTTCCTCCCTTACCCTCTCTCTCTCTCTCCCACTCTCTTCCTCCTCTCTCTCTCTTCCTCTCTCTCTCTCTTCCTCCCTTCTCTCTCTCTCTCTTCCTCCCTTCTTCTCTCTCTCTCTCTCTCTCTCTTCTCTTCCTCCCTTCTCTCTCTCTCTTCTCTCTCTCCTGCTCTCTTCCTCCCTTCTCCCTTCTCTCTCTCTCTCTCTCTCTCTCTCTTCCTGCTCTCTCTCTCTCCTCCCTTACCTCTCTCTCTCCTCTCTTCTCTCTCTCTCTCTCTCCTGTCTCTCTCCGCTCTCTTCCTCCCTTCGCTCTCTCTCTCTTCCTCCCTAACCCTCTCTTCTCTCTCCCACCTCTCTTCCTCCTCTCTCTTCTTCCTCTCTCTCTACTCTCTTCCTCTCTCTCTCTCTCTCTCTCCCACTCTCTCCTCCTCTCTCTCCCTCCTTCCTCCTCCTCTCTCTCTCCTCTCTCTCTCTCTCTTCCTCCCTTACCTCTCTCTCTCTCTCTCTCTCTCTCTCTCTCCCGCTCTCTTCCTCACCTTCCTTCTCTCTCTTCCTCCCTTACCTCTCCCTCATCTCTCCCACTCTCTTCCTCCCTCTCTCTCTCTTCCTCTCTCTCTCTCTCTTCCTCTCTCTCTCTCTCTCTTCCTCCCTTCTCTCTGCTCTCTCGTCTCTCTCTCTCTTCCTCCCTTTCTCTCTCTCTCTCTCTCTCTCTCGCTTCCTCTCTCTCTCTCTCTCTTCCTCTCTCTCTCTCTCTCGCTCTTACCTCTCTCTCTCTCTCTCTCTTCCCCTCTCTCTCTCTCTCCTCTCTTCCTCTCCTCTCTCTCGCTCTCTTCCTCTCCCTTTACCTGCTCTCTTCTCCCGCTCATCTCTCTCTCTCTCTCCTCTCTCCGCTCCTCTCTCTCTCTCTCTTGCCGCTCTCTGCTCTCTCTTCCTCCCTGTACCTCTCTCTCTCTCTTCTTCCTCCCTTACCTCTCTCTCCTCCTCTTCCGCTCTCTCTCTCTCTCTTCCCTCTCTCTCTCTCTCTCTCTTTCCTCTCTCTCTCTCTCTCATCTCTCTTCCTCCCTTACCTCGTCTCTCTCGCTCTCTCTCCGCTCTCTCTCTCTCTCTCTCTCTCTCTCTTCTCTCCCGCTCTCTCTCTCTCTCTCTTCCGCTCTCTCTCTCTCTCTCTCTCTTCCGCTCTCTCTCTCTCTTCCGCTCTTCTCTCTCTCTCTTCGCTCTCTCTCTCTCTCTCTCTCTCTCTCTCTCTCTTCCTCCCTTACCTCTCGCTCTCTCTCTCTCTCTCTTCCGCTCTCTCTCCTCTCGCTCTCTCTCTCTCTTCCGCTCTCTCTCTCTCTTCCTCCCTTACCTCTCTCTCTCTCTCTCTTCCGCTCTCTCTCTCTCTCTCTCGCTCTCTCGCTCTCTTCCCCTCTTCCTCTCTCTCTCCCGCTCTCTTCCTCCCTTACATCTCTCTCTCTCCCCCCACCTCCAGGTTAGACACCAGCTCCCTGTATGATGACCTGAAGGAGAACTTCTCTTCCTACCTGCCACTACATGTTCAGAGGCTGCACCAGCTCGACTCTGAGAAGGTACACACACTATCTGCTGTTGATTAATCGTGTCTAACCTTGATCTCTCTCGCTCTCTCTCTGCTGTTGATTTATTGTGTCTAACCTTGATCTCTCTCTCACTCTCTCTCTGCTGTTGATTAGTCGCGTCTAACCCTGATCTCTCTCTCTCTGCTGTTGATTAGTCGTGTCTAACCCTGATCTCTCTCTCTCTCTCGCTGCTGTTGATTAGCCGTGTCTAACCCTGATCTCCCTCTCTCTCTGCTGTTGATTAGTCTCGTCTAACCCTGATCTCTCTCTGCTGTTGATTAGTCGTGTCTAACCCTGATTTCTCTCTCTGCTGTTGATTGGTCGCGTCTAACCCTGATCTCCCTCTCTCTCTGCTGTTGATTAGTCTCGTCTAACCCTGATCTCTCTCTGCTGTTGATTAGTCGTGTCTAACCCTGATTTCTCTCTCTGCTGTTGATTGGTCGCGTCTAACCCTGATCTCTCTCTCTTTGCTGTTGATTGGTCGCGTCTTAGCCTGATCTCTCTCTCTCTGCTGTTGATTAGTCACGTCTAACCCTGATCTCTCTCTCTCTGCTGTTGATTAGTCGTGTCTAACCCTGATCTCTCTCTCTCTTTGCTGTTGATTGGTCGCGTCTAACCCTGATCTCTCTCTGCTGTTGATTGGTCGCGTCTAACCCTGATCTCCCTCTCTCTCTGCTGTTGATTAGTCTCGTCTAACCCTGATCTCTCTCTGCTGTTGATTGGTCGCGTCTAACCCTGATCTCTCTCTGCTGTTGATTGGTCGCGTCTAACCCTGCTCTCTCTCTCTCTCTCTGCTGTTGATTAGTCGCGTCTAACCCTGATCTCTCTCTCTCTCTTTGCTGTTGGTCACGTCTAACCCTGATCTCTCTCTTTGCTGTTGGTCACGTCTAACCCTGATCTCTCTCTCTGCTGTTGATTGGTCGCGTCTAACCCTGCTCTCTCTCTCTCTTTGCTGTTGATTAGTCGCGTCTAACCCTGATCTCTCTCTCTCTCTTTGCTGTTGGTCACGTCTAACCCTGATCTCTCTCTCTCTCTGCTGTTGATTAGTCGCGTCTAACCCCGATCTCTCTCTCTTTGCTGTTGATTGGTCGCGTCTAACCCTGATCTCTCTCTGCTGTTGATTGGTCGCGTCTAACCCTGCTCTCTCTCTCTCTCTCTGCTGTTGATTAGTCGCGTCTAACCCTGCTCTCTCTCTCTCTCTCTGCTGTTGATTAGTCGCGTCTAACCCTGATCTCTCTCTTTGCTGTTGGTCACGTCTAACCCTGATCTCTCTCTCTGCTGTTGATTGGTCGCGTCTAACCCTGCTCTCTCTCTCTCTTTGCTGTTGATTAGTCGCGTCTAACCCTGATCTCTCTCTCTCTCTTTGCTGTTGATTAGTCGCGTCTAACCCCGATCTCTCTCTCTCTCTGCTGTTGATTAGTCGCGTCTAACCCCGATCTCTCTCTCTTTGCTGTTGATTGGTCGCGTCTAACCCTGATCTCTCTCTGTAGGAGCGTCTGAAGCGCCTGGGTGACATCGTAACGGCCTCTGACATGGTTCTGTCTCAGATCGACCAGACGGCCCTGGCAGTCTACCTCACCTTAAAGACCGACCCTCGCCCTGACGCTGCCACAATCAAGAGGTGCACCACTAAGTCTTAGTCTGGGTCTCAAATGGCACCCTATTCCCTATATAGTACACTACTTTAGTCCAGGGCCCTATAGAACCCTATTCCCTATATAGTACACTACTTTAGACCAGAGCCCTATTCCCTATATAGTGCACTACTTTAGACCAGGACCCTATAGAACCCTATTCCCTATATAGTACACTACTTTAGACCAGGACCCTATAGAACCCTATTCCCTATATATATTACACTACTTTAGACCAGGGCCCTATAGAACCCTATTCCCTATATAGTGCACTACTTTAGACCAGGGCCCTATAGAACCCTATTCCCTATATATAGTGCACTACTTTAGACCAGGGCCTTATAGAACCCTATTCCCTATGTATAGTGCACTACTTTAGACCAGGTCCCTATAGAACCCTATTCCCTATATATAGTGCACTACTTTAGACCAGAGCCCTATAGAACCCTATTCCCTATATAGTGCACTACTTTAGACCAGGGCCCTATAGAACCCTATTCCCTATATATAGTGCACTACTTTAGACCAGAACCCTATTCCCTATATAGTGCACTACTTTAGACCAGAACCCTATTCCCTATATAGTGCACTACTTTAGACCAGGCCCTATAGAACCCTATTCCCTATATAGTGCACTACTATAGACCAGGGCCCTATAGAACCCTATTCCCTATATAGTGCACTACTTTAGACCAGAACCCTATTCCCTATATATAGTGCACTACTTTAGACCAGAGCTCTATAGAACCCTATTCCCTATATAGTGCACTTATTTAGACCAGAACCCTATAGAACCCTATTCCCTATATATAGTGCACTACTTTAGACCAGGACCCTATAGAACCCTATTCCCTATATAGTGCACTACTTTAGACCAGAACCCTATTCCCTATATAGTGCACTACTTTAGACCAGGGCCCTATAGAACCCTATTCCCTATATATAGTGCACTACTTTAGACCAGGGCCCTATAGAACCCTATTCCCTATATAGTGCACTACTTTAGACCAGAACCCTATTCCCTACATAGTGCACTACTTTAGACCAGGACCCTATAGAACCCTATTCCCTATATAGTGCACTACTTTAGACCAGAACCCTATTCCCTATATAGTGCACTACTTTAGACCAGAGCCCTATAGAACCCTATTCCCTATATAGTGCACTACTTTAGACCAGAACCCTATTCCCTATATAGTGCACTACTTTAGACCAGGACCTATGGGCAATAGGGCTCCATTCAGGGCTCACACTTAGACAGTCAGGTCACAACAGATTGTCTGTCTGTTAAATCCATTAAAACCACTCCCCTTTACCTCATTTCTATTGGACAGAGAATTTGTAATGTGATTTGATATCTAATAGAACTTCCTGTTTCTGTGTGTTTCCTGCAGTGACATGGAGAAGCAGAAATGTTCCCTGTTGGATGCTCTGTGTAGGAAGGGCTGTGCCCTGGCTGACCTGGTACTGCTGCCTGCTCCACCCCAGGACGGGGCTGGGGGGGCCGGAGACGGGGCAGAGACAGGGGCTGAAGAGGAGGAGGTGACCAGCTCTGACGACGCCCAACAGGGCAGGGCCAAAGCCTTAACAGACACCTTCTGGGAGCTGCAGAAGTGGGTGGAGCTAACGGACTCTAAGGTGAGGAGAAGAGGTGTGGCCAGCTGTTTCCTCGACGATCCCCGGCTTACGCCACAACTTGTAACTTACTTACATATGAATCATCCATCTCAATCTTTCTCCCAATTTTTGATGGTTTGATCCCCTTCCTCCCAGGTGTTGACGTTCTCCTACAAACATGCACTAGTCAATAAGATGTACGGCAGAGCCCTGAAGTTTGCCTCCAAGATCGTAGAAGATAAACCCAGTAGAGAGAACATGAAGAACTGCATTCAGGTTAGAAACATCCTCAGTCCAACTACCTGATACATCTACTTCCTGTTAGTCATGTTTTACAGCCTCAGTCCAACTACCTGAAACATCTACTTCCTGTTAGTCATGTTTTACAGCCCCAGTCCAACTACATCTACTTCCTGTTAGTCATGTTTTACAGCCTCAGTCCAACTACCTGATACATCTACTTCCTGTTAGTCATGTTTTACAGCCTCAGTCCAACTACCTGATAGATCTACTTCCTGTTAGTCATGTTTTACAGCCTCAGTCCAACTACCTGATACATCTACTTTCTGTTAGTCATGTTTTACAGCCCCAGTCCAACTACCTGAAACATCTACTTCCTGTTAGTCATGTTTTACAGCCTCAGTCCAACTACATCTACTTCCTGTTAGTCATGTTTTACAGCCTCAGTCCAACTACATCTACTTCCTGTTAGTCATGTTTTACAGCCTCAGTCCAACTACCCGATACATCTACTTCCTGTTAGTCATGTTTTACAGCCTCAGTCCAACTACATCTACTTCCTGTTAGTCTTAGACTAGCAGTGTTTAATCTGTCTGTAACACTTGAACAAAGAGCCTAAAGCTCAGAGACATTCAGATGGCAATCTACTTCCTGTATGGTGACATCACGTCCTGTTTGTTTCCAGGTAATGCGGTCCTTGGGCTGGATGCACTGTGCCACTTTTACGGAGAACTGGCTGCCCATCATGTACCCTGCCGACTACACTCCCTTCTAGACACTCTGTTACACACACACACACACACACACACACACACACACACACACACACACACACACACACACACACACACACACACACACAGCAGTCATGGATTGACCTCACAAACATAAACACACATCTGAAAACAGTCAGCGTTTTTTTTTTTTACCAAGTCTTGACTGAATTCCTCGAAACAATGTGGTCGCGTAGAGAAGATTTCAACCCAGACACACTTTCAGAGCTTCTTGTTTTTAAAAAAAACCTCCACTGTTGTTCAGTTGTAGATAGAAAGATGCAGTCCCAGAACGGATCGTTTCATTTTTATCTGATATTCCTGTTCTGAATGTTTCACCCTCCTGAAGGAACCCGGTCTGTAGAAAGGTACTGACACACTACACATTATAAACAGGCAATATAACAGGTTATTATTCTCCCTGATGGAGTTTTAAATGTGTGTGTGTGTGTGCATGTCTTTTAGAGAAAACAAAAGGGGGAGGTTTTGTGTTTGGAAGCTGATAATTTTGAGTCTATGTTAAATTGAACCCTGTAGTTTTACTTGAATGTCAGTCCATTATTCCTTCGTGTGTGTGTGTGTGTGTGTGTGTGTCCTCTCCCTGGAAAGAGCCTCCCTCATTGTCAGGATTCCACAGTGATTCTGTCCTCGCTTTTGTTTCACCCCTCCTTTCCTCCCTCCTTCCCTCCTTTCCTCCCTCCTTTCCTCCCCCCTTTCTCTGTACTGTAAATTAAGCATTTGAGGTTTTAGTTACGGTCTGAAGTTCAGGGTTCATCTGTCTCATTCTGTCTTCTCGTTGCCAACGACAGTCTCTCCTAATGGCCTTAACTTTAATCAACCACGGGACCGTCAGCGCCGTCCAACTCCTGACTCCAGATCGATCAGAACAACCTCCTCATATCTCTCTGGTTGTGGCCCAAACACCACCCTATTCCCTATATAGTGCACTTCTTGTGACTAGAGGCCTGCGGGGGGTTTCATACGGCTGTGATTTGAAAGCAGTGCACTCTATAGGGAATAGGTTAACAGTTTGGGGAGGCATCCTATCGGTTCTCTCTGCTGGTGTCAAAAGACCTTTCGGATAATATTAATGGGATGTCTTGTATTTATATCACAACTCACAAACTTAGTCAATTAAACGACAATATTTTACGGAATGTTAAGATTTGAAAGGAAATGTACTTTTTAGTATTATTTTATAACCATATTCTTCCGGGACGACATGTGGAAAGTACCAACACGCAGTTTTGTTATCACTGTAATGGAATTATGTCACAAATGAATAAAAAGATTTGGAAGAGTAATTGTATTGAGTGTCATGTAGTTATCTGATCCACCAGTCGACAACGTAGGACTTCCTATATCCATAACCCATTTATATTTGACCATAGAAACTGGAACAAAGACAGCAAAGCGCATATATTTTTTATATTTAATATCAATCCAAATTTTCCAAGTACATGTTTTTAAAGGAAAGGAAGCTGAAGCATTTACATCGTGGAACCCATTTTGAGCCTTTTTTTGTTGTCTGTGTTGTATGTGGGACATATTTGGGAGATGGACCGTCGCTAGGCAACAGTACCGAAACGCGATTGAGAGAACAAGGACTTCGGAAGCTTCAAGTAAGTAATGTTACTAAACTAGTTGTGTTGAATCAGTTTGAAGTGAAACCAATTAATTTTGAAATGTAGTGAATATATGAACAGTTAGTGCAGGATGTCATGTAAAAATCTTACCGGCATGAAATAGTTAACAATCGTTCAGATAGTTGCGTTGTAACATTTTGACGGGCTGTTTCTTTCTGCCTGTCGACTGCTATCGTTATGCTGAGTTGACTGTAAAATATGAATTGCTAAAGAAAGCTAGTAGTGATTAGGGACTGTTAGCCATTTTTAAAATGAGCATGATAAATGTGTCTGTTTTCTGAAGGAACTGTCTAGCCAACTGGGATAGCCAACTGCCCACATTGGGAACGTTTCTCTGCGTGCCTTTTATGGCTATGTGGTAAGCTAATCAACTTCAAAATCAATTCAACTTCAAGAGGGCCGTCTTGGTTTAGCTTGGCATTAAATAAGCAGCGCACACCCCTGTGACAAGTCAACTACTGTAATGAAACCCCCTAGCAGACCCCTAGACTACCATACACACCCTTCTACCATCATGCACTGCCTCAGTCAGAAACTCTTGTCTAGACTACCATCTCATCCCAATTATATCCAAATAAAAAGGCCAATATAGCTTGGAAAGACAATCAGTGCAGCCTCTTTCAGTGCACGTTTGTCAATATACCCTCATCTCTCTCCTCTCCCACATTACAGACATTATGAGTGGCTTCTCTAGTATTTTAGTTAACTGTTAACCTGTTATCTAGACCTTTTACAGACAAACTTATGTAATCTCTACCCCTTCTACAGACATTAAAACTGTTATCCTGTTATCTCTATCCCTTCTACAGACATCATAACTGTTATCCTGTTATCTCTACCCCTTCTACAGACATTAAAACTGTTATCCTGTTATCTCTACCCATTCTACAGACATTACAACTGTTATCCTGTTATCTCTACCCCTTCTACAGACATTAAAACTGTTATCCTGTTATCTCTACCCATTCTACAGACATTACAACTGTTATCCTGTTATCTCTACCCCTTCTACAGACATTACAACTGTTATCCTGTTATCTCTACTCCTTCTACAGACATAACTGTTATCTCTACCCCTTCTACAGACATTAAAACTGATATCCTGTTATCTCTACTCCTTCTACAGACATAACTGTTATCTCTATCCCTTCTAGAGACATTAAAACTGATATCCTGTTATTTCTACCCCTTCTACAGACATTAAAACTGATATCCTGTTATCTCTACCCCTTCTACGGACATTATAACTGTTATCCTGTTATCTCTACCCCTTCTACAGCCATTATAACTGTTATCCTGTTATCTCTACCCCTTCTACAGACATTATAACTGTTATCTCTACCCCTTCTACAGACATTACAACTGATATCCTGTTATCTCTACTCCTTCTACAGACATTACAACTGATATCCTGTTATCTCTACTCCTTCTACAGACATTACAACTGATATCCTGTTATCTCTACTCCTTCTACAGACATTACAACTGTTATCTCTACTCCTTCTACAGACATTACAACTGTTATCTCTACTCCTTCTACAGACATTATAACGGTTATCTCTACTCCTTCTACAGACATTACAACGGTTATCTCTACTCATTCTACAGACTACAACTGTTATCTCTACTCCTTCTACAGACATTATAACTGTTATCTCTACCCCTTCTACAGACATTATAACTGTTATCTCTACCCCTTCTACAGACATAGCTGTTATCTCTACTCCTTCTACAGACATTACAACTGTTATCTCTACTCCTTCTACAGACATTATAACTGTTATCTCTACCCCTTCTACAGACATTATAACTGTTATCTCTACACCTTCTACAGACATAACTGTTATCTCTACTCCTTCTACAGACATTACAACTGTTATCTCTACTCCTTCTACAGACATTATAACTGTTATCTCTACCCCTTCTACAGACATTATAACTGTTATCTCTACCCCTTCTACAGACATTATAACTGTTATCTCTACCCCTTCTACAGACATTATAACTGTTATCTCTACCCCTTCTACAGACATTATAACTGTTATCTCTACCCCTTCTACAGACATTATAACTGTTATCTCTACTCCTTCTACAGACATTACAACTGTTATCTCTACTCCTTCTACAGACATTATAACTGTTATCTCTACCCCTTCTACAGACATTATAACTGTTATCTCTACCCCTTCTACAGACATTATAACTGTTATCCTGTTATCTCTACCCCTTCTACAGACATTATAACTGTTATCCTGTTATCTCTACTCCTTCTACAGACATTACAACTGTTATCTCTACCCCTTCTACAGACATTATAACTGTTATCTCTACCCCTTCTACAGACATTATAACTGTTATCTCTACTCCTTCTACAGACATTATAACTGTTATCTCTACCCCTTCTACAGACATTATAACTGTTATCTCTACCCCTTCTACAGACATTATAACTGTTATCTCTACCCCTTCTACAGACATTATAACTGATATCCTGTTATCTCTACCCCTTCTACAGACATTATAACTGTTATCCTGTTATCTCTACTCCTTCTACAGACATTATAACTGTTATCTCTACTCCTTCTACAGACATTACAACTGTTATCTCTACTCCTTCTACAGACATTATAACTGTTATCTCTACCCCTTCTACAGACATTATAACTGTTATCTCTACTCCTTCTACAGACATTATAACTGTTATCTCTACCCCTTCTACAGACATTATAACTGTTATCTCTACCCCTTCTACAGACATTACAACTGTTATCTCTACTCCTTCTACAGACATTATAACTGATATCCTGTTATCTCTACTCCTTCTACAGACATTATAACTGTTATCTCTACTCCTTCTACAGACATTATAACTGTTATCTCTACTCCTTCTACAGACATTATAACTGTTATCTCTACCCCTTCTACAGACATTATAACTGTTATCTCTACTCCTTCTACAGACATTATAACTGTTATCTCTGCTCCTTCTACAGACATTATAACTGTTATCTCTACTCCTTCTACAGACATTATAACTGTTATCTCTACTCCTTCTACAGACATTATAACTGTTATCTCTACTCCTTCTACAGACATTATAACTGTTATCTCTACCCCTTCTACAGACATTATAACTGTTATCCTGTTATCTCTACTCCTTCTACAGACATTATAACTGTTATCCTGTTATCTCTACTCCTTCTACAGACATTATAACTGTTATCTCTACCCCTTCTACAGACATTATAACTGTTATCTCTACCCCTTCTACAGACATTACAACTGTTATCTCTACTCCTTCTACAGACATTATAATGGTTATCTCTACTCCTTCTACAGACATTATAACTGTTATCTCTACTCCTTCTACAGACATTACAACTGTTATCTCTACCCCTTCTACAGACATTATAACTGTTATCTCTACTCCTTCTACAGACATTACAACTGTTATCTCTACTCCTTCTACAGACATTATAACTGTTATCTCTACTCCTTCTACAGACATTACAACTGTTATCTCTACTCCTTCTACAGACATTATAACTGTTATCTCTACTCCTTCTACAGACATTATAACTGTTATCTCTACTCCTTCTACAGACATTACAACTGTTATCTCTACTCCTTCTACAGACATTACAACTGTTATCTCTACCCCTTCTACAGACATTATAACTGTTATCTCTACTCCTTCTACAGACATTACAACTGTTATCTCTACTCCTTCTACAGACATTATAACTGTTATCTCTACTCCTTCTACAGACATTACAACTGTTATCTCTACTCCTTCTACAGACATTATAACTGTTATCTCTACTCCTTCTACAGACATTATAACTGTTATCTCTACTCCTTCTACAGACATTATAACTGTTATCTCTACTCCTTCTACAGACATTATAACTGTTATCTCTACTCCTTCTACAGACATTATAACTGTTATCTCTACTCCTTCTACAGACATTATAACTGTTATCTCTACTCCTTCTACAGACATTATAACTGTTATCTCTACCCCTTCTACAGACATTATAACTGTTATCTCTACTCCTTCTACAGACATTATAACTGTTATCTCTACCCCTTCTACAGACATTATAACTGTTATCTCTACCCCTTCTACAGACATTATAACTGTTATCTCTACCCCTTCTACAGACATTATAACTGTTATCTCTACTCCTTCTACAGACATTATAACTGTTATCTCTACACCTTCTACAGACATAACTGTTATCTCTACCCCTTCTACAGACATTATAACTGTTATCTCTACCCCTTCTACAGACATTATAACTGTTATCTCTACTCCTTCTACAGACATTATAACTGTTATCTCTACTCCTTCTACAGACATTATAACTGTTATCTCTACCCCTTCTACAGACATTATAACTGTTATCTCTACCCCTTCTACAGACATTATAACTGTTATCTCTACTCCTTCTACAGACATTATAACTGTTATCTCTACTCCTTCTACAGACATTATAACTGTTATCTCTACCCCTTCTACAGACATTATAACTGTTATCTCTACTCCTTCTACAGACATTATAACTGTTATCTCTACTCCTTCTACAGACATTATAACTGTTATCTCTACCCCTTCTACAGACATTATAACTGTTATCTCTACTCCTTCTACAGATGTTAAAGCTGTTTATCTTGCTGGACACTCATCCCATCATACCAACACAACGATATATTTAGAGAGGAGACCATCTGACACACACATCTATCCATTACCCAATCTCTGTTTACAAGCAGCATGTGTAATAGCAGTTTTGAGTCAGTGCTGTGGAGATATATACATACACACACACACACACACACACACACACACTATTACTCAGTGTCTGTTTACAAGTAAGTAATCACAGTTTGTAAACAGAGGTTTGACAGAGAGTTGTTGCACCAAGTTATGCTCGGTGTATTTTCTCGTCACAGCAGGTATTTCTAGTGAGTTTTTTACAGTAGCTTGCTGTTAGAAATGGATACCGATGCATACGCAATGGAATGTGTTATCTAACACATTCTATAATGCCTTATGGAGCAGGATACATGGGGAATACCGATACATAAACATGGTGAATACCTATACATAAACATGGTGAATACCTATACATGAACATGGTGAATACCTATACATAAACATGGTGAATACCTATACATAAACATGGTGAATACCTATACATAAACATGGTGAATACCTATACATAAACATGGTGAATACCTATACATAAACATGGTGAATACCTATACATAAACATGGTGAATACCTATACATAAACATGGTGAATACCTATACATAAACATGGTGAATACCTATACATAAACATGGTGAATACCTATACATAAACATGGTGAATACCTATACATAAACATGGTGAATACCTATACATAAACATGGTGAATACCTATACATAAACATGGTGAATACCTATACATAAACATGGTGAATACCTATACATAAACATGGTGAATACCTATACATAAACATGGTGAATACCTATACATAAACATGGTGAATACCTATACATAAACATGGTGAATACCTATACATAAACATGGTGAATACCTATACATAAACATGGTGAATACCTATACATAAACATGGTGAATACCTATACATAAACATGGTGAATACCTATACATAAACATGGTGAATACCTATACATAAACATGGTGAATACCTATACATAAACATGGTGAATACCTATACATAAACATGGTGAATACCTATACATAAACATGGTGAATACCTATACATGAACATGGTGAATACCTATACATAAACATGGTGAATATACATAAACATGGTGAATATACATAAACATGGTGAATACCTATACATGAACATGGTGAATACCTATACATAAACATGGTGAATACCTATACATAAACATGGTGAATATACATAAACATGGTGAATACCTATACATAAACATGGTGAATACCGATACATAAACATGGTGAATACCGATACATAAACATGGTGAATACCGATACATAAACATGGTGAATACCTATACATGAACATGGTGAATACCTATACATGAACATGGTGAATACCTATACATAAACATGGTGAATACCTATACATAAACATGGTGAATACCTATACATAAACATGGTGAATACCTATACATAAACATGGTGAATATACATAAACATGGTGAATAGCTATACATGAACATGGTGAATACCTACACATAAACATGGGGAATACCTATACATAAACATGGTGAATACCTACACATAAACATGGGGAATACCTATACATAAACATGGTGAATACCTATACATAAACATGGTGAATACCTATACATAAACATGGTGAATATACATAAACATGGTGAATACCTATACATAAACATGGTGAATACCTATACATAAACATGGTGAATACCTATACATAAACATGGTGAATACCTATACATAAACATGGTGAATATACATAAACATGGTGAATATACATAAACATGGTGAATACCTATACATAAACATGGTGAATACCTACACATAAACATGGTGCCACTATGGACCAGGATACATGGGGGATTTTAACTCTGACCTCCATTAAAAACTGTTTTGATTTCGTCAGCGTTTGGCCTGGGTAAGAGAATTTGACCTGAATACGCCAGCTCTCGAGTTTCTGATATGACCATTAATACCAAATCTAATCCAGCCTGAAACCTTTTTGTCAGAGGTCCTTGGTATGCCCCTGCCTCTGCCCTACATAGCTCGGTATGAGGGGTCTGATGAGGGGGACAGGGCCAAAGGAAATGGCTGGTCCACAGAGAGAGGGAGTGATGTCAGTGTCTGATTCTGTTGTGGTATTGTTGTACTGTGACCTTTTATAATTATTTTGACTTGGTAACCAATAGCAAGACATTTCTAGATTTAACCTATCATAGAGGGCAAATCAAATCAAATCAAATTTATTTATATAGCCCTTCGTACATCAGCTGATATCTCAAAGTGCTGTACAGAAACCCAGCCTAAAACCCCAAACGGCAAGCAATGCAGGTGTAGAAGCACGGTGGCTAGGAAAAACTCCCTAGAAAGGCCAAAACCTAGGAAGAAACCTAGAGAGGAACCAGGCTATGTGGGGTGGCCAGTCCTCTTGTGACTGTGCCGGATGGAGATTATAACAGAACATGGCCAAGATGTTCAAATGTTCATAAATGACCAGCATGGTCGAATAATAATAAGGCAGAACAGTTGAAACTGGAGCAGCAGCACAGTCAGGTGGAAGTTGAAACTGGAGCAGCAGCATCACCCGGCAGAGGTTGCCGGGTGAACTGATTCAAATGGCAGCTTGGAGGCAACCCCCATTCCATTATGTTGTTGTAGTATTGTTGTACTGTGACCAACCCCCATTCCAGCATGTCGTTGTAGTATTGTTGTACTGTGACCAACCCCCATTCCATTATGTTGTTGTAGTATTGTTGTACTGTGACCAACCCCCATTCCAGTATGTTGTTGTAGTATTGTTGTACTGTGACCAACCCCCATTCCAGTATGTTGTTGTAGTATTGTTGTACTTTGACCAACCCCCATTCCAGTATGTTGTTGTAGTATTGTTGTACTGTGACCAACCCCCATTCCAGTATGTTGTTGTAGTATTGTTGTACTGTGACCAACCCCCATTCCAGTATGTTGTTGTAGTATTGTTGTACTGTGACCAACCCCCATTCCAGTATGTTGTTGTAGTATTGTTGTACTGTGGCCAACCCCCATTCCAGTATGTTGTTGTAGTATTGTTGTACTTTGACCAACCCCCATTCCAGTATGTTGTTGTAGTATTGTTGTACTGTGACCAACCCCCATTCCAGCATGTCGTTGTAGTATTGTTGTACTGTGACCAACCCCCATTCCAGTATGTTGTTGTAGTATTGTTGTACTGTGACCAACCCCCATTCCAGTATGTTTTTGTAGTATTGTTGTACTGTGACCAATCCCCATTCCAGTATGTTGTTGTAGTATTGTTGTACTGTGACCAACCCCCATTCCAGTATGTTGTTGTAGTATTGTTGTACTGTGACCAACCCCCATTCCTGTATGTTGTTGTAGTATTGTTGTACTGTGACCAACCCCCATTCCAGTATGTTGTTGTAGTATTGTTGTACTGTGACCAACCCCCATTCCAGTATGTTGTTGTAGTATTGTTGTACTGTGACCAACCCCCATTCCAGTATGTCGTTGTAGTATTGTACTGTGACCAACCCCCATTCCAGTATGTTGTTGTAGTATTGTTGTACTGTGACCAACCCCCATTCCAGTATGTTGTTGTAGTATTGTTGTACTGTGACCAACCCCCATTCCAGTATGTTGTTGTAGTATTGTTGTACTGTGACCAACCCCCATTCCAGTATGTTGTTGTAGTATTGTTGTACTGTGACCAACCCCCATTCCAGTATGTTGTTGTAGTATTGTTGTACTGTGACCAACCCCCATTCCAGTATGTTGTTGTAGTATTGTTGTACTGTGACCAACCCCCATTCCAGTATGTCGTTGTAGTATTGTTGTACTGTGACCAACCCCCATTCCAGTATGTCGTTGTAGTATTGTTGTACTGTGACCAACCCCCATTCCAGTATGTCGTTGTAGTATTGTTGTACTGTGACCAACCCCCATTCCATTATGTTGTTGTAGTATTGTTGTACTGTGGCCAACCAACGCACCAGTATGTTGTTTGACATTTAGATTTTCTGACCAGGTCAGCATATACAGTATCTCTTTCTGTCATATATCTGGTATGTTTATTTGAAGAGTTAGCTGGCTAGCTTGTAAAGTGGTGAATTAAAGTAATGTTAGCCTAGCTTTTTCTGTTTAGCTAGTTACATTAGCTAGTTGTTTAAAAAAAATCTTAACTTTCAAGCTAGCTGTGAAGAGTAAGTTTACAGTATGTTCTTAACTCGGTTACATTTAGTATTATTTTATATCAATATTTTTATTCGGCCACATATGGAAAATACCAACACACTATTTTGTTATCATAGTCACTGTAATGGAATTATGTCACAAATGGGAAAATAATTCTGAATAAAAAGATTTGGAAGACAAATTGTCTCCCATTGTGAGTGTGTTATGTATTTATCAGGTCCACCAGCAGCATACTTACGATATCCATTATCATTATTATCATTGGTATTATTATACTCTCTAATGGTTTCCTAGAGATTGGCATTATTATTATTATTATTATTATTATTATTATTGGTATTATTATTATTATTGGTATTATTATTATTATTATTGGTATTATTATTATTATTATTGGTATTATTATTATTATTATTATTGGTATTATTATTGGTATTATTATTATTATTGGTATTATTATTATTATTATTATTATTATTATTATTATTATTGGTATTATTATTATTATTATTATTATTATTGGTATTATTATTGTTATTATTATTATTATTATTATTATTATTGGTATTATTATTATTATTGGTATTATTATTATTATTGGTATTATTGATATTATTATTATTATTATTATTATTATTATTATTATTATTGGTATTATTATTATTATTATTATTATTATTATTATTATTATTATTGGTATTATTATTATTGTTATTATTATTATTATTATTATTATTATTGGTATTATTATTATTATTGGTATTATTATTATTATTGGTATTATTATTATTATTGGTATTATTGGTATTATTATTATTGGTATTATTATTATTATTATTGGTATTATTATCATTATTATTATTGGTATTATTATTATTATTGGTATAATTATTATTATTTTTGGTATTATTATTATTGGCATTATTATTATTATTGGTATTATTATTATTGGTATTATTATTATTGGTATTATTAGTATTATTGGTATTATTAGTATTATTGGTATTATTATTATTGGTATTATTATTATTGGTATTATTATTATTGGTATTATTAGTATTATTGGTATTATTATTATTGGTATTATTATTATTGGTATTATTATTATTGGTATTATTATTATTGGTATTATTATTATTGGTATTATTATTATTGGTATTATTATTATTATTATTATTGGTATTATTATTATTATTGGTATTATTATTATTGGTATTATTATTATTGGTATTATTATTATTGGTATTATTATTATTGGTATTATTATTATTGGTATTATTATTATTGGTATTATTATTATTGGTATTATTATTATTATTATTATTGTTATTATTATTATTGGTGTTATTATTGGTATTATTATTATTATTGGTATTATTATTTGACCATACAAACTGAAACAAGACAGCGAAGTGCATACATTTTAATATTAATATCAACTATCTAAGTACGTGTGTAACAACTAAGTAGAAAGTAGAACAAACATCAACAACAACATCAGTCGTCCATCAACGTCCATTATCATTAGCCAAGATGGCCTTCTGTCTTCAAGCATTTCTCAGAGGAAGAAGAAAAGAGTCTTGGTTACAGTCGGCAGGATGTCGACAGTAGTTCCTCATCCTTCTTTCCATAATTCCTACCTTTTACATGTGGCCTTGAAGATCTTAACCTCTCCCATCTCAGCCAGCAGGGTGGTGTTGAATGTGTTCTTGAAGTCTTCAGTGAATACCAGGTTTGTCTTGAGGCGGACCTTGTTGGCCCAGATCAGAGTGTTTCCTGGACGACAGAAGTATTTCATGGTAACCAACAGCTCCTCTAAGTCATGGTGATACACCACGTCAGCCGCCAGCACGTAGTCATAGCGATACACGGATCGTGGGTAAGTGCGTTCCACCTCAGGACCCCAGGACAGAGCTGTCACCTCAGGTGTATATTTAGAGCGCCCTCTGGTGTTTCGGAGCAAGTTGTATCTCAGATTGCTAAGGACGTCTGGGAGGTCGGTGGCTGTCACCTGGGCACCTGGGGACACATTACATAAGGAGCTTCTTAAGAAGAAGAAGAAGAAAGATGTCTTTTGTAGTCAGTTATCACCAGATACAGCAGCTGATGGGATTAGAGTCTAAAACTCAAAGGTAATCAGTAAGACTTACCCAGTAGACTGGCGACGATAGACACTAATCCTGTCCCTGATCCCAGTTCCAAAACCTGCTTTCCTTTCAGATCTATCACATCAGTATTGGTCTCCAGGTAGTTACATAGAGCCAACGCCTGCAGGGGAGCAAATACATTATATGTGTAGCCTATCACCACCTAGTGGTCCATCACGTGTTGCAGGTAGGACCTTTATAGAAGTCCACCACTAGGTGGCAGTAGTCCATTTGTCTGTTTCCCTGTAGAAGAGCAATCTGAATAGGAAGGCCAGAAGACACCTGTTGTTCCATGTGAGTGTTTGGTGCATTGATTTATCCTGCCGACAACGCCAAATGTAGTGATTTATCCTGCCGACAACGCCAAATGTAGTGATTTATCCTGCCGACAACGCCAAATGTAGTGTAGAACTGTACTCACTGCTGGCCATATCACTCCGCCATGGGAGTCCATTGCCTCGACGATGTTGATTTTGTGCCCAGCATAGAAGTAGACCTCTCTGTCCAGTCGTATCCAGGGGACGTGGGTATTATCCAGCTGGGCATCTCCTGTATCCTTGGTGTCCAGCTCCTCTACACAGGAATGGAACAAACCACTCATTCACATTCTAATGGGGATGGATCAAACAATTTCTATTTCCTGGGTGTGTACTGTCAATGGTAGACTTGTGTTGTTGAATGATGGAGTCTGAGTATCTAGGCATTAAAAAATGATGTCAATGACTCACCGATGTCTTCGTCAGTCGCTTCGGTGCTACAGCGGGAGTTAGTGTTTTCTGCATCATCATCATCCCCATATCCTTCATCACTATGTTCCAACGTCTGTTTCTCCCATGCTTGGCTACTGCCATCAGCTGCATCAGCTTCCTCCTCCAAACTGTTGTCTTGTTCCTCTGACCTTTTATCTGCCTCCACAACAAACTGTTCGACCCAGACTGGTCTCTCCTCCCGTTGGACATTTGAGTCCTGAGTGTCTGCCTCCTCTGCACAAGAAACACAAAGAAGACCACAAGTCAATCCATGAAGAGTAGCTGCTGCATGTGGAGTAGCTAATGGGGGATCTTAATAAACTAAACTAATTCAACAACACAATGAGATCAGCTCCTGGCCTTTTAGAACAAATATTTACATTAGGTTGAATGCTCACCAAGACCCTCAAGCTCTGATTCGGAGGTAGAACGTGAGCCAGCAGAATTTTGCTGCTCTTCGTCGTCTCTGCAAACCTGAGAGTCTACCTGGTTTTCTCTGTCCTTGTTCTCCTCTTTCAGTCCCTCCTTCTGCGTCTCGTCTTCTTCCTCATTCTCAGTTGTTTGATCTGCTTCAAACTCTTCCTCCTTTTCCTCTAAACCATTTTCCCCCACCTGTAAACAGACATGTTCTTCCTCCTCCTCTTCCTGTTGTTTTCCTGGGACCAGCTCTGGTTCCTCCTCCTCTTCCTGTTGTTTTCCTGGGTCCAGCTGTGGTTCCTCCTCTTCCTGTAGTTTTCCTGAGTCCAGCTCTGGTTCCTCCTCCTCTTCCTGTTGTTTTCCTGGGTCCAGCTGTGGTTCCTCCTCTTCCTGTAGTTTTCCTGAGTCCAGCTCTGGTTCCTCCTCCTCTTCCTGTTGTTTTCCTGGGTCTAGCTCTGGTTCCTCCTCCTCTTCCTGTTGTTTTCCTGGGACTAGCTCTGGTTCTTCCTCTTCCTGTTGTTTTCCTGGGTCCAGCTCTGGTTCCTCCTCCTCCTCTTCCTGTTGTTTTCCTGGGTCCAACTCTGGTTCCTTCCCCTCTTCCTGTTGTTTTCCTGGGTCTAGCTCTGGTTCCTCCTCCTCTTCCTGTTGTTTTCCTGGGTCCAGCTCTGGTTCCTCCTCCTCTTCCTGTTGTTTTCCTGGGTCTAGCTCTGGTTTCTCCTCTGTTTCTCGACACGTGCCCATTAATATGTTTACTTCTCCAATCTCAGCCAGCAGTGTGGTGTTGAAGGTGTTCTGGAAGTTCTCTGTGAAGCTCAGGTCTGTCTTGAGGCGGACCTTGTTGGCCCAGATCAGAGTGGTTCCTGAGGACCACATTAGAAATAAGCATAATTTAATGCTTTCATGTGTTATATTCTGGGATTCTTTAAACAGTTCAATCAACCAATCAATCAATCAACCTGGACGGCAGAAGTATCTCATGGTGAACAGCAGCTCTTCCAAGTAGTCATGGTGATACACCACGTCAGCCGCCAGCACGTAGTCATAGCGATAGACAGATCTGGGGTAGATGCGTTCCACGTCAGGACCCCAGGACAGAGCTGCAGCTTGGGGAGTGTTCCTACAGCGCCCTCTTGTGTTACGGAGCAGGTTGGCTCTCAGGTTACCTATGATCTCTGGTAGGTCTGTAGCTGTGACCCAGGCACCTGGGGACAGGAAGCACTCTGTTATTCAACTAACAGACACACAGGTGGCCAGTACCAAATCAACCCCTAGCCACAACTAAGGTTGGATAGGTGTAAGTGGTATAGAATGCCGGGACCTCCTCCACCTAGCTAGCCACATTGATAGGACCTCCTCCACCTTGATAGGACCTCCTCCACATTGATAGGACCTCCTCCACCTTGGTAGAACCTCCTCCACCTTGCAATCCACCTTGATAGGACCTCCTCCACCTTGCAATCCACCTTGCTAGCCACCTTGATAGGACCTCCTCCACCTTGCAATCCACCTTGATAGGACCTCCTCCACCTTGCTAGCCACCTTGATAGGACCTCCTCCACCTTGCAATCCACCTTGATAGGACCTCCTCCACCTTGCTAGCCACCTTGATAGGACCTCCTCCACCTTGCTAGCCACCTTGCTAGCCACCTTGATAGGACCTCCTCCACCTTGCTAGCCACCTTGATAGGACCTCCTCCAACTTCCTAGCCACCTTGCTAGGACCTCCTCCACCTTCCTAGCCACCTTGCTAGGTCCTCCTCCACCTTGCTAGCCACCTTGATAGGACCTCCTCCACCTTGATAGGACTTCCTCCACCTTGATAGGCTAGGTAGAAATTTCACCATATTACTTACACCTCTCTGATCTTCTCAGATGTACAATATGAGTACATTTAATGCCCAGACTCACCTAGGAGTGTGGCTACAATAGACACTAGGCCAGGACCTGCTCCTAGCTCCAGCACTGCCTTGTCCACCAGGTTCAACTGCTCAACGTTGGTCTCTAGGTAGTGACACAGAGCCAACGCCTGCAGGCAACCAGAGTTACTATAGAAACCATCATTATAGTTGTTATAACTTCAACCATAGTTACTATAGAAACCATCATTTTAGTTGTTAGAACTTCAACCATAGTTACTATAGAAACCATCATTATAGTTGTTAGAACTTCAACCATAGTTACTTTTGAAACCATCATTATAGTTGTTAGAACTTCAACCGTAGTTACTATAGAAACCATTATTATAGTTGTTAGAACTTCATCCACAGTTACTATAGAAACCATCATTAGAGTTGTTAGAATTCAACCATAGTTACTATAGAAACCATTATTATAGTTGTTAGAACTTCCACCATTGTTACTATAGAAACCATCATTATAGTTGTTAGAACTTCATCCATAGTTACTATAGAAACCATCATTATAGTTGTTAGAACTTCAACCGTAGTTACTATAGAAACCATCATTATAGTTGTTAGAACTTCAACCATTGTTACTATAGAAACCATCATTATAGTTGGTAGAACTTCATAAATCATCATCACCATCCTCATCACCACCATCAATCATCATCCATCATATTAATTAATCGTATTAATTCATCGTTATCCTACATCCATCCATGAATGATCGCCATCACTGCTATCATTGTTATCTATGAATGTCATGTTAAATAGTAGACTAACTCACTGCTATCATTGTTATCTATGAATGTCATGTTAAATAGTAGACTAACTCACTGCTATCATTGTTATCTATGAATGTCATGTTAAATAGTAGACTAACTCACTGCTATCATTGTTATCTATGAATGTCATGTTAAATAGTAGACTAACTCACCGCTATCATTGTTATCTATGAATGTCATGTTAAATAGTAGATTAACTCACTGCTATCATTGTTATCTATGAATGTCATGTTAAATAGTAGACTAACTCACTGCTATCATTGTTATCTATGAATGTCATGTTAAATAGTAGACTAACTCACCGCTGGCCAGGTGACAGCACCGTAAGAGTCCAAGGCCTCAAAGATGCTGATCTCCTCTCCTACGTAGCAAAACACCTCTTTACCAAACTTGGAGTAGGTAGTGGGGGCCCAGGCCTGCTCCTTCTGCTGCTGGGGTTCAGTCTCCTTGGCTTTGTCATCTGATTCCTCCTCACCGTCTATCACTGTTGTCTCGCTATCATCTTTCTCATCTTTCTCATCCTCTACTGTAATGAAAGCAGTGTCCTTCTCATCTTTGTGATTTGTGCCTAAAGGATCCATAAAAATCTGAAATACGATTATTTTACATCAACTGCACTGATGTTGCAATGACAAGTTAGCTACTAATGGTACAGCCAGCACTCTCTACAGGCTCAGTCTCTACTAATGGTACAGCCAGCACTCTCTACAGGCTCAGTCTCTACCACACTTTGTAAACCCCAAGTCCAACACTGGAGTTTTTATCTCTCTCCCCCTCTCCCTAACTTCACCCCTCCCCGAACCATGTTTGGTAACAACATATTTTTCCCCGCTAACAGTCTGTCAAAGCTAAGTACTGTAATGAAATCCTGACCCCCTTAGACACCCTTCCACAGCCCTCGTTCATTCCCCATATGGACTGCCTCACAGCGGAGTTGACGAGAGCAGAAATGGCCGCTTTTAAAAATCTTTATCAAACCAAAAACCATCACCCACCTACTGCAGTCCTTGGTTTTATTTGGTCAGTGGGGTTTTGGGGGTCAACCCTCCACCTTTCTGTCTTGGTTTTCCATCTCGTACTTAACGAATCAATGATTAATGAAGTATTTTTCTCTTCTTCTTGTTGAAGATCGTTCTAACTGAATCTTAGGAAATCTCAGAGTCGAGGTTTTAAGACTGATCAGAATCCTCCTGGGTTGTCTCAGAGTCGAGGTTTTAAGACTGATCAGAATCCTGCTGGGTCGTCTCTGAGTCGAGGATTTAAGACTGATCAGAATCCTCCTGGGTCGTCTCTGAGTCGAGGTTTTAAGACTGATCAGAATCCTCCTGGGTCGTCTCAGAGTTGAGGTTTTAAGACTGATCAGAATCCTCCTGGGTCGTCTCAGAGTTGAGGTTTTAAGACTGATCAGAATCCTCCTGGGTCGTCTCAGAGTCGAGGTTTTAAGACTGATCAGAATCCTCCTGGGTCGTCTCAGAGTTGAGGTTTTAAGACTGATCAGAATCCTGCTGGGTCGTCTCAGAGTCGAGGTTTTAAGACTGATCAGAATCCTCCTGGGTCGTCTCAGAGTTGAGGTTTTAAGACTGATCAGAATCCTCCTGGGTCGTCTCAGAGTTGAGGTTTTAAGACTGATCAGAATCCTCCTGGGTCGTCTCAGAGTCGAGGTTTTAAGACTGATCAGAATCCTCCTGGGTCGTCTCAGAGTCGAGGTTTTAAGACTGATCAGAATCCTCCTGGGTCGTCTCAGAGTCGAGGTTTTAAGACTGATCAGAATCCTCCTGGGTCGTCTCAGAGTCGAGGTTTTAAGACTGATCAGAATCCTGCTGGGTCGTCTCAGAGTCGAGGTTTTAAGACTGATCAGAATCCTCCTGGGTCGTCTCAGAGTCGAGGATTTAAGACTATTAGAGTCAGAATCCTTCATCACACCAACCCGACTCTATATTTAGAGATGGAACCGTCTGAAACACACACAAACACATTTTAGATTCAAACAAACAATATCTAAATCACCGTAAACTGTCAACTCCATCTCCCTGATATACTAAGATAGGATATGAATTTTTGGTTACAATATGTTTATTTTAATTAGATTTTAGAGTCATGAAGCAACTGAGGACAGGGCCTGAAATGAACACCAGCCACCAGCCAAATGTGGGTAGATTTTGGCAATGGCGGGTAAATATGTTTACTTCATCAGTCACATTGGCGGGTGGTCAGGGGTCAGGGGTCAGGGCTACACAGTGCCAGCATTCCCACTCGCATTTTCAAATTAAAATAAAGTTATAAGTCAAGTATGAGCACATTTATAGCAAAAAATAAACTGTGCTGTAGCCGTTTTCAAATTATTTCTGCCATTTTTGTTTCATAGCTGGTAATCGCTAACAAAGAATTAGGAAACCTATAGCCCTCCTCGTGCAGCAACACTGCCTGGTTTCTGGACTATGAGCAGCTGTGAGCAGCTGTGAGCAGCTATGAGCAGCTGTGAGCAGCTGTGAGCAGCTATGAGCAGCTATGAGCAGCTATGAGCAGCTATGAGCAGCTATGAGCAGCTGTGAGCAGCTGTGAGCAGCTATGAGCAGCTATGAGCAGCTATGAGCAGCTATGAGCAGCTATGAGCAGCTGTGAGCAGCTGTGAGCAGCTATGAGCAGCTATGAGCAGCTATGAGCAGCTGTGAGCAGCTATGAGCAGCTATGAGCAGCTATGAGCAGCTGTGAGCAGCTATGAGCAGCTATGAGCAGCTATGAGCAGCTGTGAGCAGCTATGAGCAGCTATGAGCAGCTGTGAGCAGCTATGAGCAGCTGTGAGCAGCTATGAGCAGCTATGAGCAGCTGTGAGCAGCTATGAGCAGCTATGAGCAGCTGTGAGCAGCTGTGAGCAGCTATGAGCAGCTGTGAGCAGCTATGAGCAGCTATGAGCAGCTGTGAGCAGCTGTGAGCAGCTGTGAGCAGCTGTGAGCAGCTATGAGCAGCTATGAGCAGCTATGAGCAGCTGTGAGCAGCTGTGAGCAGCTATGAGCAGCTATGAGCAGCTATGTGCAGCTATGAGCAGCTGTGAGCAGCTATGAGCAGCTATGAGCAGCTGTGAGCAGCTGTGAGCAGCTGTGAGCAGCTGAAAGACAGATTTTTTTATAGAAGCGCTGCCACAGGCAGAAACGTTGCTCTAATTGATTTGAAAGTGTTTATCTTGACTTGTTCACAAGCCAGGTTGTTTTTCAATGTTTCAGTTTGTTTCAACTGCCGGCAAAGAGAAGTCAGCTACTAGTCAGGCATATTACCACGGTAACCTCCCGTCCTTAAAGGGGCAGCTCAACATTTTGTCTGATCTGTGATATCTTTCAAATCACCCAAAAAAATAAATAGATTTGGGCAATATACCACATTACTTCTTACTAGTAATACATTTATTGTTTTAGAAACATTACAAAGCATGCTCATCAGTTTTTTGGTGTAATTATGTCCAAAAAATATTTAGGCTGGTAAACAATCTAAGTGGCTGGTCGTTTTTTGTTTTTCATCTGCCTGCCACAGTGGCTGTTGGACCAAAACGTTTGTTTCAGGCCCTGCGATTGGCTAAAATGAAATGTATTCCGTTTTACGTGTGGCGTAGACACAACCAGTCACATTGTTTTAATCCGATTAGACTCCTTCAATAGTCTCCTGTAGACTTCCTGCCCACGTTCATCCAGATTGGGGTGGTGAAAACATAAACCATGACGTTGAAGCGCCCAATGTCGCTATGCTTTGCTTTGCTTTTGGTTGTGGTGCATTACAACGGTTGACAATCGGATTTCCACTTAGCTGATCATTGTCTTCAGTCTGATCGGGGTTTAGGTCTGATGAAAACAGGCAGGGAAAGTTAGCTTGTCCGTGGTTTGTCGGTGAACTCTCAATCTTTCTGGCCCGCAACACCTGGTATTGAACGTGGTAAAAGTCGATATCCACGTTTATAAACACAGGGTTGCTACAGTTATTGTTATTTGTGGTCGAGAACATAATATTTTTTTCCATGAGAGGGGTGTGTGAAAATATGTTTTACGTTGGGGGGGAGGGGGGCAAAAAAAAAAGTATGACACCCCCCCCCCCTCCTCCAATATATTTCGAACTGTCCCTTAGTTGCTGTTTGATGATATTTTTGTAAAATTAGAAGGTGGTTCCTTTACATGTGTGATAGTGATAGCTGATACTTTGGTTTATTAAAATACACAATTTATCAAATGTTGTTAATATTAAGAACAATATTTGTGATTTTTGTTTTGTTGATTGTCCCGTCTTTCAAGAATCCCTGAAGTAATACAAAAAGATTGGTGTCAAAATCAGGGGTTGAAACTGGTTCAGGGAATAGATAAAAAAAAAGGAAAAGAATGAACATTTTCAAGGAACAGAAACAGAACATGGAACGAAAGTACATACAGTTCCGGAACAGAATCGTTAAGCATTCGGAGCCCCAGGACCAGCGGAAGCATTCGGAGCCCCAGGACCAGCGGAAGCATTCGGAGCCCCAGGACCAGCGGAAGCATTCGGAGCCCCAGGACCAGCGGAAGCATTCGGAGCCCCAGGACCAGCGGAAGCATCCAGAGCCCCAGGACCAGCAGAAGCATTCGGAGCCCCAGGACCAGCGGAAGCATCCAGAGCCCCAGGACCAGCAGAAGCATCCGGAGCCCCAGGACCAGCGGAAGCTTCCAGAGCCTCAGAACCAGCGGAAGCATCCGGAGCCCCAGGACAGGCGGAAGCATCCGGAGCCCCAGGACCAGCAGACGCATCAGGAGCCCCAGGACCAGCGGAAGCATCAAGAGCCCCAGGACTGGCGGAAGCATCAGGAGCCCCAGGACCAGCAGAAGCTTCCAGAGCCCCAGGACCAGCGAAAGCTTCCAGAGCCCCAGGACCAGCGGAAGCTTCCGGAGCCCCAGGACCAGCGGAAGCAGAACAGCCCCATAACATCAAAGATCCACCACCATATTCTACAGTAGGTAATGGGGTTATTCTCTGCATATGCATCATTCTTTCGAAGCAAAACCCATCGATGGTGTGTGTGGATCTTTACAGTAGTCGGTTGTTTTCAATGAAGAGCCTTTTGACACAGAGGAGTTGTTTAATTGTTGATTTGGAGGCATGGTGAAGATGGCCCTTGGATTTTTCTTTGCTTCCAGAACCATCTTCCTTACTGTGGGGACAAGATACACATGCTTCCAATACCAGGCAGGTTTACCACTGTTCTGAGGGGTTTAAAAAGTACCAATACCAGGCAGGTTTACCACTGTTCTGAGGGGTTTAAAACATATTATTTGTTTCCCTAAGTGGTATATTTAATTATTCCCCAAAAAATTGGTACCCATTTCCTGTTTGATTTTAAGGTCAACAACCAGGTAATGACATCATAATGTGTCTCTTTTTGGTTGTGAGCTATTGGTGTTTTCCCATGTTGATGGTGACAAAGGGATTTGACACACGTGTATACCTCATTGTTTTACCCCATTGTTTTACCCCATTGTTTTACCTCATTGTTTTACCTCATTGTTTTACCTCGTTGTTTTACCCCATTGTTTTACCTCATTGTTTTACCCCATTGTTTTACCTCATTGTTTTACCTCATTGTGTTACCTCATTGTTTTACCTCATTGTTTTACCTCATTGTTTTACCTCATTGTGTTACCTCATTGTTTTACCTCAATGTTTTACCTCATTGTTTTACCCCATTGTTTTACCCCATTGTTTTACCCCATTGTTTTACCTCATTGTTTTACCCCATTGTTTACCTCATTGTTTTACCTCATTGTTTTACCCCATTGTTTTACCTCATTGTTTTACCTCATTGTTTTACCTCATTGTTTTACCCCATTGTTTTACCTCATTGTTTTACCCCATTGTTTTACCTCATTGTTTTACCCCATTGTTTTACCTCATTGTTTTACCCCATTGTTTACCTCATTGTTTTACCTCATTGTTTTACCCCATTGTTTTACCTCATTGTTTTACCCCAGTGGCGCAGGAAGCCATGGAAGGCCACAATACAGTCCCTTAAACTGCGATGAACTTAGCAACGTAGAATGTGAATAGAATTTCCCTTTTGTTTTGCATTCGACACATACACAACAACACATACACAACAACACACACACAACAACACATACACACATACACAACAACACATTCACAACAACACATACACAACAACACATACACAACAACACATACACAACAACACATACACAATAACACATACACAACAACACATACACAACAACCCATTCACAACAACACATACACAACAACACATACACAACAACACATTCACAACAACACATACACCAACACATACACAGCAACACATACACAACAACCCATTCACAACAACACATACACAACAACACATACACAACAACACATTCACAACAACACATTCACAACAACACATACACCAACACATACACAGCAACACATACACAACAACACATTCACAACAACACATACACCAACACATACACACATACAGAACAACACATACACAACAACCCATTCACAACAACCCATTCACAACAACACATACACAACAACACATACACAACAGCACATTCACAACAACACATACACCAACACATACACAGCAACACATACACAACAACACATTCACAACAACACATACACCAACACATACACACATACAGAACAACACATACACAACACATACACAACAACACATACACAACAACACATACACAACAACACATACACAATAACACACACACACACACACACATACACAACAACACATACACAACAACACATACACAACAACACAAACACAACAACACATACACAACAACACATACACAACAACACATACACAATAACACACAACAACACATACACAACAACACATCACAACAACACATACACAACAACACATTCACAATAACACATACACAATAACACACACACACATACACAACAACACATACACAACAACACATTCACAACAACACATACACAACAACACATACACAATAACACATACACAACAACACATACACAATAACACACACACACACATACACAACAACACCTACACAACAACACATACGCAACAACACATACACAACACATACACAACAACACATACACAACAACACATACACAACAACACATACACAACAACACATTCACAACAACACATACACAACAACACATACACAATAACACATACACAACAATACATACACAACAACACATTCACAACAACACATACACAACAACACATACACAACAACACATACACAATAACACACACACACATACACAACAACACATACACAACAACACATACACAACAACACATACACAACAACACACATACACAACAACACATTCACACACTTGACTGGTATATCTGTAGCAGGTGTTCTTAATGTTTTGTCCACTCAGTGTATGTGGCTGTAATATCTGTCCTGAGTGGTGACCTGTGTTGGCTTGACTCTGGTATATCTGTAGCAGGTGTTCTTAATGTTTTGTAAGAGGTTTTAGTAACAGTCTGATTTAGTCTCCTTGCAGGGACACTTATAAATGAGGCCTAATTAAAAACAGGGAGTTCTCTGGTTCCCGGGTTCGTTTGGATCACCAAAATACCACGGTCTACATTACGGTGAGGTCAATGACTAATGTAGCTCAGTGGGAAGCATAGCTTTATGGAATGGGAGATTGAGGGGTATCCCCCCCAGCCAAGAGGAGGTCTACGGGAATCCCACCTCACCACTTAGTGAGACTGAAATAGGACGAGGGATGACAGAGAGAATGAGGTATGTCTTAAAGATGTCTCAGGATGATTGATGGATGAGTTATGTCTTAAATGGATCTTTCTCGGGGGAGGTCGAAAGGGCAGACGAGGGCGGGGCCAAATCCCTGACGGACACCTTCTGGAAACTGCCTGAAGTGGGTGGAGCTAGCTGAGCCGACACCCTTGACCTTAAAGGGATAGTCCCACTCCAGAATGAAACTCCTATTAATTTGGTGAGTCTATGTTCTATGAGTGGGTCACAAAACAATCGTCGCCATGATTGTAACTTCGAAGTGGTCCGTCTGGGAAATCAGGAAATCGTTTTTGTTGCGCCGCATCTTCACGATAAGGTTCTCTTCGCTGGAGAAAACGAACTGTTAAAACAACGACGCCCAGATCACCAAATCAGCCAATAGATAGTATGACATATTGGTTTAGGACCCATCCGTCGGTCTATATCGTCATGACAAGGTCTGTAATTTCACTTAGATGTTCTCTCACACCAAATTATTCAACTTGGTTTTTCCCTCCAACTATTTCATCATCGCAATGCCACTTTCTCTTCTCCCCACTCTGCCCTGTGTTTGAGGTCAAAAAAGGGGCCGTCGCCGTAGCAACGTCAGAGCCCACACACACACTGCAAAGCAGACGTCGCCGTAGCAACGTCAGAGCCCACACACACACTGCAAAGCAGACGTCGCCGTAGCAACGTCAGAGCCCACACACACTGCAAAGCAGACGTCGCCGTAGCAACGTCAGAGCCCACACACACACTGCAAAGCAGACGTCGCGTAGCAACGTCAGAGCCCACACACACTGCAAAGCAGATGTCGCCGTAGCAACGTCAGAGCCCACACACACTGCAAAGCAGACGTCGCCGTAACAACGTCAGAGCCCACACACACTGCAAAGCAGATGTCGCCGTAGCAACGTCAGAGCCCACACACACACTGCAAAGCAGACGTCGCCGTAACAACGTCAGAGCCCACACACACTGCAAAGCAGACGTCGCCGTAACAACGTCAGAGCCCACACACACTGCAAAGCAGACGATCTGCATATTGAACACCGGTGAGGTTGTAGACTCCTTAAATTGATCGTTCCGTTTGTTTAGGAGATTTGACAGCAAGCTAGCTTCTTCACGTGCTGACATCACCCGTGGTATTATTGTGTGAAAGGTACGTTTACTAGCCCAGAGAGATAGCAAGCATTGTGGGTTTTGTAGTTGACTGGAGCTGCAACAGATGTCCACAACGATTTTCACATGTTGCTACCAACCTTATTAAAGTGACAACATGAAACATGTTATATGAATGATATTTAACACTGTAAATATTAAAGTAGTGTTTTTATTATTCCTTTAACAAAGAGCCTTAAGTTCAGAGCCGTAAACTCAGAGCCGTAAACTCAGAGCCGTAAACTCAGAGCCGTAAGCTCAGAGCCGTAAACTCAGAGCCGTAAACTCAGAGCCGTAAACTCAGAGCCTTAAGTTCAGAGCCGTAAACTCAGAGCCGTAAGCTCAGAGCCGTAAACTCAGAGCCGTAAACTCAGAGCCGTAAACTCAGAGCCGTAAACTCAGAGCCTTAAGTTCAGAGCCGTAAACTCAGAGCCGTAAACTCAGAGCCGTAAACTCAGAGCCTTAAGTTCAGAGCCGTAAACTCAGAGCCGTAAGTTCAGAGCCGTAAACTCAGAGCCGTAAGTTCAGAGCCGTAAACTCAGAGCCCTAAGTTCAGAGCCGTAAACTCAGAGCCGTAAGTTCAGAGCCGTAAGTTCAGAGCCGTAAACTCAGAGCCGTAAACTCAGAGCCGTAAGTTCAGAGCCGTAAACTCAGAGCCGTAAACTCAGAGCCGTAAACTCAGAGCCGTAAACTCAGAGCCGTAAGTTCAGAGCTGTAAACTCAGAGCCGTAAACTCAGAGCCTTAAGTTCAGAGCCGTAAACTCAGAGCCGTAAACTCAGAGCCATAAACTCAGAGCCGTAAGTTCAGAGCCGTAAACTCAGAGCCGTAAACTCAGAGCCGTAAACTCAGAGCCGTAAACTCAGAGCCGTAAACTCAGAGCTGTAAACTCAGAGCTGTAAACTCAGAGCCGTAAACTCAGAGCCGTAAACTCAGAGCCGTAAACTCAGAGCCGTAAACTCAGAGCCGTAAACTCAGTGCCGTAAGCTCAGAGCTGTAAACTCAGAGCTGTAAACTCAGAGCCGTAAGCTCAGAGACGTTCACGTCTATCATACCAGACGGCAATTTCCCTTGTCACAACTGCATTCACTGTTATGCCATGATGAGGGAACGCTCTAATCCATCATCATTACGGTCAGAGGATGAAGGTTGGAGGTAGAATATCCTCATTACGGTCAGAGGATGAAGGTTGGAGGTAGAATATCCTCATTACGGTCAGAGGATGAAGGTTGGAGGTAGAATATCCTCGTTACGGTCAGAGGATGAAGGTTGGAGGTAGAATATCCTCATTACGGTCAGAGGATGAAGGTTGGAGGTAGAATATCCTCATTACGGTCAGAGGATGAAAATTCGAGGTAGAATATTCTCATTACGGTCAGAGGATGAAGGTTGGAGGTAGAATATCCTCATTACTGTCAGAGGATGAAGGTTGGAGGTAGAATATCCTCATTACGGTCAGAGGATGAAGGTTGGAGGTAGAATATCCTCATTACGGTCAGAGGATGAAGGTTGGAGGTAGAATAACCTCATTACGGTCAGAGGATGAAGGTTGGAGGTAGAATATCCTCGTTACGGTCAGAGGATGAAGGTTGGAGTTAGAATATCCTCGTTACGGTCAGAGGATGAAGGTTCGCGGTAGAATATCCTCGTTACAGTCAGAGGATGAAGGTTCGCGGTAGAATATCCTCGTTACGGTCAGAGGATGAAGGTTGGAGGTAGAATATCCTCATTACGGTCAGAGGATGAAGGTTTGCGGTAGAATAACGTGTAACGTGTTGGATATCTCCTGTAGTGTTCCTGTAACCTTGTACTATGTGGGTACCGTGAGACCAAACGTCAACTTAAGACAAAGATATGTGAGCATAGGAGCTCCATTCACAACCATGATGAAAAAATCACCTGTTGCCAGGCATTTCAACAGTCATAATCATGATGGAAAATCACGGTAATGACATCATAATGACCAGTAATGACATCATAATGACCAGTAATGACATCATAATGACAGGGAATGACATCATAATGTAATTGTATTGTGTGTCTACGTGTCTTCATTTGATTGTCATGTTTCCCCACACAGCTTCCTCTGCAGGGATCTCTGGATTGGGCCAATACTGACGTGGAATTTAGAATGATGCTCATCTGTGAGGTTTTGTTGTTGTGACATTGATGACCATTGGCTCGCACGCTGAAGAAGGGCTCATAACCCCAAACGTTTGTTCGGCAATAAAAATATGTCACTGTATGGTTATTTACCGGAGAGCTGTCCAATTTCTGTCCTTTGAACCACACACCTTGTAGAATCCATGCCCAGAAGAATGCAGGCTGTTCTGGGGGCAAAGGGAGTTCCGACCCACTACTAGATGGGTGTACCTAATAAACTGGCCACTGAGTGTCTGTTTTCCATAAGAGTTGTGTGAAGTTGGTAGGATCTTATTTAAAATGATTCACAGCTGTAATGGCTGCCGAAGGTGCTTCCACCAAACATTGACTCTGGGCAGGGGGGGGGGGTGAAGACATTTTTAATTTAATTTGCAACATTTTCTATAATTTTTATTTGACTTTTGAAGATGTGCAGTTGGTTGTGTAGATTGGTAGGAAATAAATTCAATGTAATAGGTGTTTCGATATGTTCAGGGCAGGAAAAAGTGAATGTGTAGATTTTTTACTAGAAACTTTATATATCCATAACAAATTATATTTTAATACAGAATGGAACAACACAGCAAAGTACATACATTTATAATATTATCAATACAAACTACATGTAACAACTACGTAAACAATAAAGTACTACATATAGCAGGTAAGTATAAAGTAGAACATCAAACATCAACAACTGACAACATCAGTAGTCCATCAACGTCCATTATCATTAGCCAAGATGGCCGCCTTCTGTCTTCAAGCATTTCTCAGAGGAAGAAGGGACAGGACTTCTTGGTTACATTTGGCATAGTCTGCAGGATGTTAACTATTCCTCTGTCTTCCCTAATCCCTACCTTTTACACATGGGTATAAACCTCTCCCATCTCAGCCAGCAGGGTGGTGTTGAAGGTGATCCTCTGTCTCTCTGCATGTGGCCATGAAGATCTTAACCTCTCCCATCTCAGCCAGCAGGGTGGTGTTGAAGGTGATCCTCTGTCTCTCTGCATGTGGCCATGAAGATCTTAACCTCTCCCATCTCAGCCAGCAGGGTGGTGTTGAAGGTGATCCTCTGTCTCTCTGCATGTGGCCATGAAGATCTTAACCTCTCCCATCTCAGCCAGCAGGGTGGTGTTGAAGGTGTTCTTGAAGTCCTCAGTGAATACCAGGTCTGTGGGAAAGCGGACCTTGTTGGCCCAGATCAGAGTGGTTCCTAAGGGAAATAAAATGGGTTGTTTAAGGCTTTCATGTCTTATATTCAGGGAACTGTTCAATGAATCAACTGTTCATCCAACCAACCAACCAATCAACCAACCAATTAACCAATCAACGAATCAATAATTTAACAAATCAACCAATCAAGGGAAATAAAATGAGTTGTTTAAGGCTTTCATGTCTTACATTCAGGGATTTGTTGTACTTTAAACTGTTCAATGAATCTATCAATGAATCAACTGTTCATCCAACAAATTAACCAATCAACCAACCAACCAATTAACCAATCAACCAACCAACCAGCCAATCAACGAATCAATCATTTAACAAATCAACCAATCAATCAATAAACAAATCAATAATTTAACCAATCAACCAACCAACCAATTAACCAATCAACGAATCAATAATTTAACAAATCAACCAATCAATCAATAAACTAATCAATAATTTAACCAATCAGTCAATCAACCAATCAGTCAATCAATCAACCAATCAATCAATCAACCTGGACGGCAGAAGTATCTCATGGTGAACAGCAGCTCTTCCAGATAGTCATGGTGATACACCACGTCAGCCGCCAGCACGTAGTCATAGCGATAGACAGATCTGGGGTAGATGCGTTCCACGTCAGGACCCCAGGACAGAGCTGCAGCTTGGGGAGTGTTCCTCCAACGCCCTCTTGTGTTACGGAGCAGGTTGGCTCTCAGGTTACCTATGATCTCTGGTAGGTCTGTAGCTGTGACCCAGGCACCTGGGGACAGGAAGCACTCTGTTATTCAACTAACAGACACACAGGTGGCCAGTACCAAATCAATCCCTAGCCTCTAGTCGTCTAGTGCCTAGGACACCATGCAGATCTGAAAAGATTGGATAGGTGTAAGTGGTATAGAATGCTAGGACCTCATCCACCTTGCTAGGCCCTCCTCCCCCTTGACAGGACCTCCTCCACCTTGATAGGACCTCCTCCACCTTGCTAGCCACCCTGACAGGACCTCCTCCACCTTGCTAGCCACCCTGACAGGACCTCCTCCACCTTGCTAGCCACCCTGACAGGACCTCCTCCACCTTGATAGGACTTCCTCCACCTTGATAGGCTAGGTAGAAATTTCACCATATTACTTACACCTCTCTGATCTTCTCAGATGTACAATATGAGTACATTTAATGTCCAGACTCACCTAGGAGTGTGGCTACAATAGACACTAGGCCAGGACCTGCTCCTAGCTCCAGCACTGCCTTGTCCACCAGGTTCAACTGCTCAACGTTGGTCTCTAGGTAGTGACACAAAGCCAACGCCTGCAGGCAACCAGAGTTACTATAGAAACCATCATTATAGTTTTTAGAACTTCAACCGTTGTTACTATAGAAACCATCATTATAGTTGTTAGAACTTCAACCAGAGTTACTATAGAAACCATCATTATAGTTGTTAGAACTTCAACCATAGTTACTATAGAAACCATCATTATAGTTGTTAGAACTTCATCAATCATCATCCTCCATCCACACTGTGAAACATTTAACCAATCATCATCCTCCATCCACACTGTGAAACATTTAACCAATCATCATCCTCCATCCACACTGTGAAACATTTAACCAATCATCATCCTCCATCCACACTGTGAAACATTTAACCAATCATCATCCTCCATCCACACTGTGAAACATTTAACCAATCATCATCCTCCATCCACACTGTGAAACATTTAACCAATCATCATCCTCCATCCACACTTAATCAGTGTTATTCTGTGAGTTCATTGGACTTCAAAAGGAAGTGAGTAACTTAATACCACATCCATCCGTACCATATTTCCCAGCATGCTCTATTGTAGGTAGATTTTTTTTTGGAATTGTTGGTTTCAATACCTGTGTTGCTGCATATACATTGATTGATTCATCTTATGCTATACAAACATAAATAACACACATTTTTCTAAACTAATTAGAAGTTGGACTTATTGCACCTGTTACTGAGACGGCTGTTTGAGTTCATATGATTTAGGAAGTCTGAAGAATGAATTTTCCTACCCTGGCAGTCATTCCTATGCAGGAAGATTAAAGGTTCCAACTGTTGGATCTTCTGGCTGGATTACAATAATAATTACAGCAAGCCAAAATAATGTGACTTGCAGGCCTGATGTGGTCTGTAAACCAGAAGTTTCAGACCACTGTGGTATTTCCCTCCTTACTTCCATCCTAATCGCCATCACCGCTATCATTGTTATCTATGAATGTCATGTTAAATAGTAGACTAACTCACTGCTATCATTGTTATCTATGAATGTCATGTTAAATAGTAGACTAACTCACTGCTATCATTGTTATCTATGGATGTCATGTTAAATAGTAGACTAACTCACCGCTATCATTGTTATCTATGAATGTCATGTTAAATAGTAGACTAACTCACCGCTGGCCAGATGACAGCACCGTAAGAGTCCAAGGCCTCAAAGATGCTGATCTCCTCTCCTACGTAGCAAAACACCTCTTTACCAAACTTGGAGTAAGTAGTGGGGGCCCAGGCCTGCTCCTTCTGCTGCTGGGGTTCAGTCTCCTTGGATTTGTCATCTAATTCCTCCTCACCGTCTATCACTGTTGTCTCGCTATCATCTTTCTCATCTTCATCTTCCTCCTCATCATCATCGTTCTCGTCATCTTTCTTCTCGTCTTCCGTTTCCTTCTCTTCTTTCATGATCACAGTCTTCTCCTCCTCTTGGTGAGATGTGCATAAAGGGTCCATAGAAACCTGATAAATTACAATGTTACTTCCTCTGCACTGATATATAGTGTCGTAGCTGATGTTGCGTTGATACCTTAGCTTCTAATGGTACAGTCAGCCCTCTCTTCAGTCTCTCCCACACTTTGTAAACACAGCGTCCAAACACTTGAGTTTTATCTCCCTACCCTCCCTAACTTCACCCCTGCCTTTCTTCACTCCTCCCTGCACCCTGTTTGGTAACATCATATTTTTGCTGCTCACAGCCTGTCACAGGCTACGCACTGTAATGACACCCTGACCCCCCCCCCCCCTAGCCTCGACCATCCCCATACGGACGGCCTCACAGAGAACTATGTTGCACTAAATGTACCGTCAACCAAATAATGGAACTAACATCTCACCCAAAATAACATCTCAGTCAATACACTCCTCATATTCTTATCTCAGTCAATACACTCCTCATATTCTCATCTCAGTCAATACACTCCTCATATTCTCATCTCAGTCAATACACTCCTCATATTCTCATCTCAGTCAATACACTCCTCATATTCTCATCTCAGTCAATACACTCCTCATATTCTCATCTCAGTCAATACACTCCTCATATTCTCATCTCAGTCAATACACTCCTCATATTCTCATCTCAGTCAATACACTCCTCATATTCTCATCTCAGTCAATACACTCCTCATATTCTCATCTCTGTCAATACACTCCTCATATTCTCATCTCAGTCAATACACTCCTCATATTCGTTCCTGCATTGAAAAATACAGCGTCTTGCCCTATTCTTGCTCTATTCTGACTCTATTCTGGCTCTATTCTGGCTCTATTCTGGCTCTATTCTGGTTCTATTCTGACTCCATTTTGGCTCTATTCTGGCTCTATTCTGGTTATATTCTAGCTCTATTCTGGCTCTATTCTGGTTCTATTCTAGCTCTATTCTGGTTCTATTCTGGCTCTATTCTGGCTCTATTCTGCCTCTATTCTGGCTCTATTCTGGTTCTATTCTAGCTCTATTCTGCCTCTATTATGGCTCTATTCTGGCTCTATTCTGGTTCTATTCTAGCTCTATTCTGGCTCTATTCTAGCTCTATTCTGGCCCTATTCTAGCTCTATTCTAGCTCTATTCTGGCTCTATTCTAGCTCTATTCTAGCTCTATTCTGGCCCATGTTGACTCCAATGCTTCCCACAGTTGTGTCAAGTTGACACACACACAATCCCAAACGTCTCAAGACTTATAAAGTCTTCAACCTGTCTCCTCCCCTTCATCGATACTGATTGAAGTGGATTTGGGATCTTTCGCCTGGATTAAACTGGTCAGTCTATGTCATGGAAAGAGCAGGTGTTCTTAATGTTTTGTCCACTCAGTGTATGTGGCTGTAATATCTGTCCTGAGTCGTGACCTGTGTTGGCTTGACTCTGGTATGTCTGGAGCAGGTTTAGTAACAGTCTTGACCTCTGGGTCTGATTTAGTCCCCTTGTAGGGACACTTAGAAATGAGGCTAATTAAAAACAGGGAGTTCTCTGGTTCCCGGGTTCGTTTGGATCACCAAAATACCACTGTCTCAAGTTTAACTGATGCCAAGCTTGAAGAATCCACTTGGTCAACTTTACTTGGCCATCGCCCTTCTCCTATCAATACCTATTGGATATCGCCAACAAATGACAGAGTCAAATCAAATCAAATCAAATTAAATCAAATTTATTTATATAGCCCTTCGTACATCAGCTGATATCTCAAAGTGCTGTACAGAAACCCAGCCTAAAACCCCAAACAGCAAGCAATGCAGGTGTAGAAGCACGGTGGCTAGGAAAAACTCCCTAGAAAGGCCAATACCTAGGAAGAAACCTAGAGAGGAACCAGGCTATGTGGGGTGGCCAGTCCTCTTCTGGCTGTGCCGGGTGGAGATTAGTAAATCAGTATATATAAATTTTTTACCCCTTTTTCTCCCCAATTAATTGGTAGTTACAGTCCTCTGAAACATGCCCCAACCGCACTGCGTCTTGACACATTGCCCACTTAACCCGGAAGTCAACAGCACCAATGTGTCGGAGGAAACGCCGTACACCTGGCGATCGTCTCAGTGTGCACTGCGCCCGGCCCACCACAAGAGTCGCTGGTGCGCAATGGGACGAGGACATCCCTACCGGACAAACCCTCCCCTAACCCAGACGACGCTGGGCCAATTGTGCACTGCCTAATGGGTCTCCCGGTCGCGGCCGGCTGCAACTGAACCTGGACTCCATAGCTTCACCAGAGGACAGGGGTAATAGAATAGGGCTGTCTGCTAACTGATCTACCCTCATAGATCCACCAGAGGACAGGGGTAACAGAATAGGGCTGTCTGCTAGCTGATCTACCCTCATAGATCCACCAGAGGACAGGGGTAATAGAATAGGGCTGTCTGCTAGCTGATCTACCCTCATAGCTTCACCAGAGGACAGGGGTAACAGAATAGGGCTGTCTGCTAACTGCTCTACCCTCATAGATCCACCAGAGGACAGGGGTAACAGAATAGGGCTGTCTGCTAGCTGATCTACCCTCATAGATCCACTAGAGGACAGGGTTAACAGAATAGAGCTGTCTGCTAGCTGATCTACCCTCATAGATCCACCAGAGGACAGGGGTAACAGAATATGGCTGTCTGCTAACTGCTCTACCCTCATAGATCCACCAGAGGACAGGGGTAACAGAATAGGGCTGTCTGCTAACTGCTCTACCCTCATAGATCCACCAGAGGACAGGGGTAATAGAATAGGGCTGTATGCTAGCTGATCTACCCTCATAGATCCACCAGAGGACAGGGGTAACAGAATATGGCTTTCTGCAGTGCAATCTCATATGTCAGACCCCGGGCAGACCCCAAGACAGGTCATCAGGGGGAATTTGTAACTCTGACCTCCATTAAAAACGGTTTTGATTTGGTCAGCGTTTGGCTAAGAGAATTTGACCTGAATACGCCAGCTCTCGGGTTTCTGATATGACCGTTAAAACCAAATCTAATCCAGCCTGAAACCCTTTTGTCAGAGGTCCTTGGTATGCCCCTGCCTCTGCCCTACATAGCTCGGTATGAGGGGGTCTGATGAGGGGGACAGGGCCAAAGGAAATGGCTGGTCCACAGAGAGAGGGAGTGATGTCAGTGTCTGATTCTGTTGTGGTATTGTTGTACTGTGACCAACCCCCATTCCAGTATGTTGTTGTAGTATTGTTGTACTGTGACCAACCCCCATTCCAGTATGTCGTTGTAGTATTGTTGTACTGTGACCAACCCCCATTCTAGTATGTTGTTGTAGTATTGCTGTACTGTGACCAACCCCCATTCCAGTATGTTGTTGTGGTATTGTTGTACTGTGACCAACCCCCATTCCAGTATGTTGTTGTAGTATTGTTGTACTGTGACCAACCCCCATTCCAGTATGTTGTTGTAGTATTGTTGTACTGTGACCAACCCCCATTCCAGTATGTTGTTGTAGTATTGTTGTACTGTGACCAACCCCCATTCCAGTATGTTGTTGTAGTATTGTTGTACTGTGACCAACCCCCATTCCAGTATGTTGTTGTAGTATTGTTGTACTGTGACCAACCCCCATTCCAGTATGTTGTTGTAGTATTGTTGTACTGTGACCAACCCCCATTCCAGTATGTTGTTGTAGTATTGTTGTACTGTGACCAACCCCCATTCCAGTATGTTGTTGTAGTATTGTTGTACTGTGACCAACCCCCATTCCAGTATGTTGTTGTAGTATTGTTGTACTTTGACCAACCCCCATTCCAGTATGTTGTTGTAGTATTGTTGTACTGTGACCAACCCCCATTCCAGCATGTCGTTGTAGTATTGTTGTACTGTGACCAACCCCCATTCCAGTATGTCGTTGTAGTATTGTTGTACTGTGACCAACCCCCATTCCAGTATGTTTTTGTAGTATTGTTGTACTGTGACCAATCCCCATTCCAGTATGTTGTTGTAGTATTGTTGTACTGTGACCAACCCCCATTCCAGTATGTTTTTGTAGTATTGTTGTACTGTGACCAACCCCCATTCCAGTATGTTGTTGTAGTATTGTTGTACTGTGACCAACCCCCATTCCTGTATGTTGTTGTAGTATTGTTGTACTGTGACCAACCCCCATTCCAGTATGTTGTTGTAGTATTGTTGTACTGTGACCAACCCCCATTCCAGTATGTCGTTGTAGTATTGTTGTACTGTGACCAACCCCCATTCCAGTATGTTGTTGTAGTATTGATGTACTGTGACCAACCCCCATTCCAGTATGTTGTTGTAGTATTGTTGTACTGTGACCAACCCCCATTCCAGTATGTCCTGGTGTTGTAGTGTTATTGGGGGGGGGGTATGTTTAGTTGTGGTAGGGGGTCTGGTGTTGTAGTGTTATGGGGGGGGGGTATGTTTAGTTGTGGTAGGGGGTCTGGTGTTGTAGTGTTATGGGGGGGTATGTTTAGTTGTGGTAGGGGGTCTGGTGTTGTAGTGTTATTGGGGGGCGGGTATGTTTAGTTGTTGTAGGGGGTCTGGTGTTGTAGTGTTATGGGTGGGTCTGGTGTTGTAGTGTTATTGGGGGGGGGTATGTTTAGTTGTGGTAGGGGGTCTGGTGTTGTAGTGTTATGCGGGGGGTATGTTTAGTTGTGGTAGGGGGTCTGGTGTTGTAGTGTTATGGGGTGGGGCTGGTGTTGTAGTGTTATGGGGGGGTCTGGTGTTGTAGTGTTATGGGGGGGGGTATGTTTAGTTGTGGTAGGGGGTCTGGTGTTGTAGTGTTATTGGTGAGGTATGTTTAGTTGTGGTAGGGGGTCTGGTGTTATAGTGTTATGGGGTGGGGCTGGTGTTGTAGTGTTATGGGGGGGGGTATGTTTAGTTGTGGTAGGGGGGTATGTATGGGGGGGGTGGTATCCCCAGCCAAGAAGATATCACAGGAATCCCATCTCACCACATTGGAGACTGAAATAGTATGAGGGATGACAGAGAGGATGAGGTATGTCTTAAAATGTCTCCGGATGGGAAATTAGAGTCTCCATGGATCTCCCTCTGGGACCTAAAGGGCAGACGGGTCGTACTGATGGGTGGACCATCTCACCTCAACCCCTCTTTGACCCAAATCCTTTTCTCTTCAGCAGACTGACAGATAAAACCACTTCTTATCCAGAACTTTACAGACCAGAGGTGTTTATAATGTACTGTATTTACAGACCAGAGGTGTTTATAATGTACTGTATTTACAGACCAGAGGTGTTTATAATGTACTGTATTTACAGACCAGAGGTGTTTATAATGTACTGTATTTACAGACCAGAGGTGTTTATAATGTACTGTATTTACAGACCAGAGGTGTTTATAATGTACTGTATTTACAGACCAGAGGTGTTTATAATCTACTGTATTTACAGACCAGAGGTGTTTATAATGTACTGTATTTACAGACCAGAGGTGTTTATAATGTACTGTATTTACAGACCAGAGGTGTTTATAATGTACTGTATTTACAGACCAGAGGTGTTTATAATGTACTGTATTTACAGACCAGAGGTGTTTATAATGTACTGTATTTACAGACCAGAGGTGTTTATAATGTACTGTATTTACAGACCAGAGGTGTTTATAATCTACTGTATTTACAGACCAGAGGTGTTTATAATGTACTGTATTTACAGACCAGAGGTGTTTATAATGTACTGTATTTACAGACCAGAGGTGTTTATAATCTACTGTATTTACAGACCAGAGGTGTTTATAATCTACTGTATTTACAGACCAGAGGTGTTTATAATGTACTGTATTTACAGACCAGAGGTGTTTATAATGTACTGTATTTACAGACCAGAGGTGTTTATAATGTACTGTATTTACAGACCAGAGGTGTTTATAATGTACTGTATTTACAGACCAGAGGTGTTTATAATGTACTGTATTTACAGACCAGAGGTGTTTATAATGTACTGTATTTACAGACCAGAGGTGTTTATAATGTACTGTATTTACAGACCAGAGGTGTTTATAATGTACTTTATTTCTCAGAACTATTTACAGACCAGAGGTGTTTATAATTATTATTATAGCAACACAACAAGTGAAGCAGGTCTTGTTATGTACAGCAACACATCAGGTGAAGCAGGTTCTTGTTATGTACAGCAACACATCAGGTGAAGCAGGTCTAGTTATGTACAGCAACACATCAGGTGAAGCAGGTTCTTGTTATGTACAGCAACACATCAGGTGAAGCAGGTCTTGTTATGTACAGCAACACATCAGGTGAAGCAGGTCTCGATATGTACAGCAACACATCAGGTGAAGTAGGTCTTGTTATGTACAGCAACACATCAGGTGAAGCAGGTCTTGTTATGTACAGCAACACATCAGGTGAAGCAGGTCTCGATATGTACAGCAACACATCAGGTGAAGCAGACACTACACATCTTCAATCAGAGATACAACTGAATAACAGAGAAAACAATAATATACTGATCTGCCCAGACATGAAGGGAAGGAGAGTTCAAGACCCAGACATGAAGAGAGGAGAGTTCAAGACCCAGACATGAAGAGAGGAGAGTTCAAGACCCAGATATGAAGGGAAGGAGAGTTCAAGACCCAGACATGAAGAGAAGGAGAGTTCAAGGCCCAGACATGAAGGGAAGGAGAGTTCAAGGCCCAGATATGAAGGGGAGTTCAAGGCCCAGATATGAAGGGAAGGAGAGTTCAAGGCCCAGATATGAAGGGAAGGAGAGTTCAAGGCCCAGATATGAAGGGAAGGAGAGTTCAAGGCCCAGACATGAAGGGAAGGAGAGTTCAAGGCCCAGACATGAAGGGAAGGAGAGTTCATGTAACCTCCGTAAAGAGGACAGTAAACTCCGTAAAGAGGACAGTAACCTCCGTGAAGAGGACAGTAAACTCCGTAAAGAGGACAGTAACCTCCGTAAAGAGAACTGTAACCTCCGTAAAGAGGACAGTAACCTCCGTAAAGAGGACAGTAACCTCCGTAAAGAGAACTGTAACCTCCGTAAAGAGGACAGTAATTTCCGTAAAGAGGAAAGGTCTCTGCGTAAAGACGACAGTAATCTCCGTAAAGAGGACAGTAACCTCCGTAAAGAGGAAAGGTATCTCCGTAAAGAGGACAGTAACCTCCGTAAAGAGGAAAGGTCTCTCTGTAAAGAGGACAGTAACCAACGTAAAGAGGACAGCAGCCTTCGTAAAGAGGACAGCAACCTCCGTAAAGAGGACAGCAACCTCCGTAAAGAGGACAGCAACCTCCGTAAAGAGGACAGTAACCTCCGTAAAGAGGACAGTAACCTCAGTAAAGAGGACAGTAACCTCAGTAAAGAGGAAAGGTATCTCCGTAAAGAGGACAGTAACCTCCGTAAAGAGGAAAGGTATCTCCGTAAAGAGAACAGTAACCTCCGTAAAGAGGACAGTAACCAACGTAAAGAGGACAGTAACCTCCGTAAAGAGAACAGTAGCCTCCGTAAAGAGGACAGTAACCTCGGTAAAGAGGACAGTAAACTCTGTAAAGAGGACAGTAGCCTCCGTAAAGAGGACAGTAAACTCTGTAAAGAGAACAGTAGCCTCCGTAAAGAGAACAGTAACCTCTGTAAAGAGGATAGTAGCCTCTGTAAAGAGGACAGTAGCCTCCGTAAAGAGGACAGTAGCCTCCGTAAAGAGAACAGTAACCTCTGTAAAGAGGATAGTAGCCTCTGTAAAGAGGACAGTAACCTCTGTAAAGAGGATAGTAGCCTCTGTAAAGAGGACAGTAGCCTCCGTAAAGAGGACAGTAGCCTCCGTAAAGAGGACAGTAAACTCTGTAAAGAGAACAGTAGCCTCCGTAAAGAGAACAGTAACCTCTGTAAAGAGGATAGTAGCCTCTGTAAAGAGGACAGTAGCCTCCGTAAAGAGGACAGTAGCCTCCGTAAAGAGAACAGTAACCTCTGTAAAGAGAACAGTAGCCTCCGTAAAGAGAACAGTAGCCTCCGTAAAGAGGACAGTAACCTCTGTAAAGAGGACAGTAGCCTCCGTAAAGAGGACAGTAAACTCTGTAAAGAGGATAGTAGCCTCTGTAAAGAGGACAGTAGCCTCCGTAAAGAGGACAGTAAACTCTGTATAGTGGACAGCTACAACAAAACATAAAAGGGCTCCAAGAAATTATTTTCTGGGCCATGACACTACAATTTCCCCAAAATGCTGTGGATGTCGGATCAAGGGTAAATTACCTTCAAGAGTTAAGTGTAATGCGCTTCTCGACATTGCCTTTATTGATTCTCTGACACACATTCACATCCATCTCTCCATCCCCCTGCAGTGTCTCAGACTGCTTCCGTAGAGCATGGTAGTATTTAAGCTGCCTCTCCAGACCGTGTCTTCCTCCCCATCTCCTTCCTTGATGCTCGATACAGTTTGATACTGAGACTGGGCAGATCGTACAGTTCATCCAGATGGAACCTGGTCTGGAACCGTTCTACGAACTGGTTCTCTCTGTCCAGACGGAACCTCATGGCCCAGAGGATCTCCGTCCCGTCCTGACACAGGTGATCGAAGGTGTCCAAGAGTTCCGCCAGGTAGGGGTGGCAGTAAACCACATCGGCAGCGAACACGTAGTCGTAGTGACAGGCAGCCTGAGGGAAGCGTTGTTCCAGCTCCTTCCCCCAGGACAGCTCAGTGACCCGAGGAGCGTGTCTACAGGAACCCCTGGTGTTACGCAGTACGTTATACTGCAGGTTACTCAGCACCTCCGGCAAGTCTGTGGACGTCACCTTGGCACCTAGGAAATAAACACAAACAAACACCAGTTACCAAACAGGAAGGAGATGTCTGTCCTCTGAAGAGACCGGTGTGACAGGACGTGCTTCCTGTCCCAGACCTGCTGTTTTCAACTCTCTAGAGACAGCAGGAGCGGTAGAGATACTCTCAATGATCGGCTATGAAAAGCCAACTGACATTTACTCCTGAGGTGCTGACCTGTTGCACCCTCGACAACTACTGTTATTATTATTATTTAACCCTGCTGGTAATCTATGAACATTTGAACATCTTGGCCATGTTCTGTTATAATGTCCACCCGGCACAGCCAGAAGAGGACTGGCCACCCCACATAGCCTGGTTCCTCTCTAGGTTTCTTCCTAGGTTCTGGCCTTTCTAGGGAGTTTTTCCTACCCACCGTGCTTCTACACCTGCATTGCTTGCTGTTTGGGGTTTTAGGCTGGGTTTCTGTACAGCACTTTGAGATATCAGCTGATGTACGAAGGGCTATATAAATACATTTGATTGATTGATTGGATGGGCCCGAAAAACTAAAACTAAAAAAACACACGAACAAGGAGGGTGTCTGGGACCCCCCCAGGGCAGCTCAGTGATACGAGGAGGGTGTCTGGGACCCCCCCAGGACAGCTCAGTGATACGAGGAGGGTGTCTGGGACCCCCCAGGACAGGTCAGTGATACGAGGAGGGTGTCTGGGACCACCCCAGGACAGCTCAGTGATACGAGGAGGGTGTCTGGGACCCCCCCAGGACAGCTCAGTGATACGAGGAGGGTGTCTGGGACCCCCCCAGGACAGCTCAGTGATACGAGGAGGGTGTCTGGGACCCCCCCAGGACAGCTCAGTGATACGAGGAGGGTGTCTGGGACCCCCCCAGGACAGCTCAGTGATACGAGGAGGGTGTCTGGGGCCCCCCCAGGACAGCTCAGTGATACGAGGAGGGTGTCTGGAACCACCCCAGGACAGCTCAGTGATACGAGGAGGGTGTCTGGAACCACCCCAGGACAGCTCAGTGATACGAGGAGGGTGTCTGGGACCCCCCAGGACAGCTCAGTGATACGAGGAGGGTGTCTGGGGCCCCCCCAGGACAGCTCAGTGATACGAGGAGGGTGTCTGGGACCCCCCCAGGACAGCTCAGTGATACGAGGAGGGTGTCTGGAACCACCCCAGGACAGCTCAGTGATACGAGGAGGGTGTCTGGGACCCCCCAGGACAGCTCAGTGATACGAGGAGGGTGTCTGGAACCACCCCAGGACAGCTCAGTGATACGAGGAGGGTGTCTGGAACCCCCCCAGGACAGCTCAGTGATACGAGGAGGGTGTCTGGGACCCCCCAGGACAGCTCAGTGATACGAGGAGGGTGTCTGGAACCCCCCCAGGACAGCTCAGTGATACGAGGAGGGTGTCTGGGACCCCCCAGGACAGCTCAGTGATACGAGGAGGGTGTCTGGGACCCCCCCAGGATAGCTCAGTGATACGAGGAGGGTGTCTGGAACCACCCCAGGACAGCTCAGTGATACGAGGAGGGTGTCTGGAACCCCCCCAGGACAGCTCAGTGATACGAGGAGGGTGTCTGGAACCACCCCAGGACAGCTCAGTGATACGAGGAGGGTGTCTGGAACCACCCCAGGACAGCTCAGTGATACGAGGAGGGTGTCTGGAACCACCCCAGGACAGCTCAGTGATACGAGGAGGGTGTCTGGGACCACCCCAGGACAGCTCAGTGATACGAGGAGGGTGTCTGTGGCCCCCCAGGACAGCTCAGTGATATGAGGAGGGTGTCTGGGACCCCCCAGGACAGGTCAGTGATACGAGGAGGGTGTCTGTGGCCCCCCAGGACAGCTCAGTGATATGAGGAGGGTGTCTGGGACCCCCCAGGACAGGTCAGTGATACGAGGAGGGTGTCTGTGGCCCCCCAGGACAGCTCAGTGATATGAGGAGGGTGTCTGGGGCCCACCAGGACAGCTCAGTGATATGAGGAGGGTGTCTGGGACCCCCCAGGACAGGTCAGTGATACGAGGAGGGTGTCTGTGGCCCCCCAGGACAGCTCAGTGATACGAGGAGGGTGTCTGGGACCCCCAGGACAGCTCAGTGATACAAGGAGGGTGTCTGGGACCCCCCAGGATAGCTCAGTGGTATGAGGAGGGTGTCTGGGACCCCCCAGGGCAGCTCAGTGATACGAGGAGGGTGTCTGGGACCCCCCAGGACAGCTCAGTGATATGAGGAGGGTGTCTGGGACCCCCCAGGACAGCTCAGTGATACGAGGAGGGTGTCTGGGGCCCCCCAGGACAGCTCAGTGATACGAGGAGGGTGTCTGGGACCCCCAGGACAGCTCAGTGATACGAGGAGGGTGTCTGGGACCCCCCAGGACAGCTCAGTGGTATGAGGAGGGTGTCTGGGACCCCCCAGGGCAGCTCAGTGATATGAGGAGGGTGTCTTGGGCCCCCCAGGATAGCTCAGTGATACGGGGAGGGTGTCTGGGGCCCCCCAGGACAGCTCAGTGATACGAGGAGGGTGTCTGGGGCCCCCCAGGACAGCTCAGTGATACGAGGAGGGTGTCTGGGACCCCCCAGGGCAGCTCAGTGATACGAGGAGGGTGTCTGGGACCCCCCAGGGCAGCTCAGTGATACGAGGAGGTTGTCTGGGACCCCCCAGGACAGCTCAGTGATACAAGGAGGGTGTCTGGGACACCCCAGGGCAGCTCAGTGATACGAGGAGGCTGTCTGGGACCCCCATGCGACTTTGTAAATACAAGATTGTCTCACCTAGAAGGCTTGTAACTATGGAGACCAGCCCGGTCCCGGCGCCCAGCTCGATGACGTTCTTGTCCAGCAGGTTGTACGTGTCGCGGTGCGTATCCAGGAAGTAACACAGCACTATGGCCTGATGGGAAATAAACACAATGCAATGTGAACTATATATTTATTTGATTTATTTCACCTTTATTTAACCAGTTGAGAACAAGTTCCCATTTACAATTGCGACCTGGCCAAGATAAAGCAAAGCAGTTCGACAGATACAACGACACAGAGTTACACATGGAGTAAAACAAACATACAGTCAATAATACAGTAGAAACAAGTCTATATACGATGTGAGTAAATGAGGTGAGAAGGGAGGTAAAGGCAAAAAAGGCCATGGTGACAAAGTAAATACAATATAGCAAGTAAAACACTGGAATGGTAGATTTGCAATGGAAGAATGTGCAAAGTAGAAATAAAAATAATTGGGTGCAAAGGAGCAAAATAAATAAATAAATAAAAATTAAATACAGTTGGGAAATAGGTAGTTGTTTGGGCAAAATTATAGGTGGGCTATGTACAGGTGCAGTAATCTGTGAGCTGCTCTGACAGTTGGTGCTTAAAGCTAGTGAGGGAGATAAGTGTTTCTAGTTTCAGAGATTTTTGTAGTTCGTTCCAGCATTGGCAACTAACTGACATTATACAAATGAAGTTGATGGATGAAGATGTACATGGTGAGGAAAAAAGTGGAATTTAAAAGTAATGATTGTGATGAAGATTAACGTATGGGTAGTGATAGTGAGGATGATGAAAATTAGCATAAGGGTAGTGATAGTGAGGATGATGAAGGTGACCATAAGGGTAGTGATAGTGAGGATGATGAAAATTAGCATAAGGGTAGTGATAGTGAGGATGATGAAGGTGACCATAAGGGTAGTGATAGTGAGGATGATGAAGGTGACCATAAGGGTAGTGTTAGTGAGGATGATGAAGGTGACCATAAGGGTAGTGATAGTGAGGATGATGAAGGTTACCATAAAGGTAGTGATAGTGAGGATGATGAAGGTGAGTGGTAGGGTAGTGATAGTGAGGATGATGAAGGTGACCATAAGGGTAGTGATAGTGAGGATGATGAAGGTGAGCGGTAGGGTAGTGATAGTGAGGATGATGAAGGTACCCATAAGGGTAGTGATAGTGAGGATGATGAAGATGAGCGGTAGGGTAGTGATAGTGAGGATGATGAAGGTGAGCGGTAGTGTTAGTGAGGATGATGAAGGTGACCATAAGGGTAGTGATAGTGAGGATGATGAAGGTTACCATAAGGGTAGTGATAGTGAGGATGATGAAGGTGAGTGGTAGGGTATTGATAGTGAGGATGATGAAGGTGACCATAAGGGTAGTGATAGTGAGGATGATGAAGGAGAGCGGTAGGGTAGTTATAGTGAGGATCATGAAGGTGAGCGGTAGGGTAGTGATAGTGAGGATGATGAAGGTGAGCGGTAGTGTTAGTGAGGATGATGAAGGTGAGCGGTAGTGTTAGTGAGGATGATGAAGGTGACCATAAGGGTAGTGATAGTGAGGATGATCAAATAAAATCAAATGTATTTATATAGCCCTTCGTACATCAGCTGATATCTCAAAGTGCTGTACAGAAACCCAGCCTAAAACCCCAAACAGCAAGCAATGCAGGTGTAGAAGGTTACCATAAGGGTAGTGATAGTGAGGATGATGAAGGTGAGTGGTAGGGTAGTGATAGTGAGGATGATGAAGGTGACCATAAGGGTAGTGGTAGTGAGGATGATGAAGGTGGGCGGTAGGGTAGTGATAGTGAGGATGATGAAGGTGAGCGGTAGGGTAGTTATAGTGAGGATGATGAAGGTGAGCGGTAGGGTAGTGTAGTGAGGATGATGAAGGTGAGCGGTAGGGTAGTTATAGTGAGGATGATGAAGGTGGGCGGTAGGGTAGTGATAGTGAGGATGATGAAGGTGGGCGGTAGGGTAGTGTTAGTGAGGATGACGAAGGTGACCATAAGGGTAGTGTTAGGGAGGATGATGAAGGTGGGCGGTAGGGTAGTGATAGTGAGGATGATGAAGGTGAGCGGTAGTGTTAGTGAGGATGATGAAGGTGAGCATAAGGGTAGTGTTAGTGAGGATGATGAAGGTGACCATAAGGGTAGTGTTAGTGAGGATGATGAAGGTGAGCGGTAGGGTAGTGATAGTGAGGATGACGAAGGTGACCATAAGGGTAGTGTTAGTGAGGATGATGAAAGTAAGTGTTAGGTTAGTGTTAGTGAGGATGATGAAGGTGACCATAAGGGTAGTGTTAGTGAGGATGATGAAGGTGAGCGGTAGTGTTAGTGAGGATGGTGAAGGTGAGTGGTAGGGTAGTGTTAGTGAGGATGATGAAGGTGACCATAAGGGTAGTGTTAGTGAGGATGGTGAAGGTGAGCGGTAGCTGTTAGTGAGGATGATGAAGGTGAGTGGTAGGGTAGTGTTAGTGAGGGTGATGAATGTGAGCGGTAGTGTTAGTGAGGATGATGAAGGTGCCCATAAGGGTAGTGTTAGTGAGGATGATGAAGGTGAGCGGTAGGGTAGTGTTAGTGAGGATGACGAAGGTGACCATAAGGGTAGTGTTAGTGAGGATGACGAAGGTGACCATAAGGGTAGTGTTAATGAGGATGATGAAGGTGAGCGGTAGTGTTAGTGAGGATGATGAAGGTGGGCGGTAGTGTTAGTGAGGATGATGAAGGTGACCATAAGGGTAGTGTTAGTGAGGATGATGAAGGTACCCATAAGGGTAGTGTTAGTGAGGATGATGAAGGTGACCATAAGGGTAGTGATAGTGAGGATGATGAAGGTGAGCGGTAGGGTAGTGAAGGTGAGGATGATGAAGGTGAGCGGTAGGGTAGTGTAGTGAGGATGATGAAGGTGAGCGGTAGGGTAGTTATAGTGAGGATGATGAAGGTGGGCGGTAGGGTAGTGATAGTGAGGATGATGAAGGTGGGCGGTAGGGTAGTGTTAGTGAGGATGACGAAGGTGACCATAAGGGTAGTGTTAGGGAGGATGATGAAGGTGGGCGGTAGGGTAGTGATAGTGAGGATGATGAAGGTGAGCGGTAGTGTTAGTGAGGATGATGAAGGTGAGCATAAGGGTAGTGTTAGTGAGGATGATGAAGGTGACCATAAGGGTAGTGTTAGTGAGGATGATGAAGGTGAGCGGTAGGGTAGTGATAGTGAGGATGACGAAGGTGACCATAAGGGTAGTGTTAGTGAGGATGATGAAAGTAAGTGTTAGGTTAGTGTTAGTGAGGATGATGAAGGTGACCATAAGGGTAGTGTTAGTGAGGATGATGAAGGTGAGCGGTAGTGTTAGTGAGGATGGTGAAGGTGAGTGGTAGGGTAGTGTTAGTGAGGATGATGAAGGTGACCATAAGGGTAGTGTTAGTGAGGATGGTGAAGGTGAGCGGTAGCTGTTAGTGAGGATGATGAAGGTGAGTGGTAGGGTAGTGTTAGTGAGGGTGATGAAGGTGAGCGGTAGTGTTAGTGAGGATGATGAAGGTGCCCATAAGGGTAGTGTTAGTGAGGATGATGAAGGTGAGCGGTAGGGTAGTGTTAGTGAGGATGACGAAGGTGACCATAAGGGTAGTGTTAGTGAGGATGACGAAGGTGACCATAAGGGTAGTGTTAATGAGGATGATGAAGGTGAGCGGTAGTGTTAGTGAGGATGATGAAGGTGGGCGGTAGTGTTAGTGAGGATGATGAAGGTGACCATAAGGGTAGTGTTAGTGAGGATGATGAAGGTACCCATAAGGGTAGTGTTAGTGAGGATGATGAAGGTGACCATAAGGGTAGTGATAGTGAGGAAGATGAAGGTGAGCGGTAGGGTAGTGAAGGTGAGGATGATGAAGGTGAGCATAAGGGTAGTGTTAGTGAGGATGACGAAGGTGACCATAAGGGTAGTGTTAGTGAGGATGATGAAGGTGACCATAAGGGTAGTGTTAGTGAGGATGATGAAGGTGACCATAAGGGTAGTGTTAGTGAGGATGACGAAGGTGACCATAAGGGTAGTGTTTGTGAGGATGACGAAGGTGACCATAAGGGTAGTGTTAGTGAGGATGACGAAGGTGACCATAAGGGTAGTGATAGTGAGGATGATGAAGGTGAGCGGTAGTGTTAGTGAGGGTGATGAAGGTAACCATAAGGGTAGTGTTAGTGAGGATGACGAAGGTGAGCGGTAGGGTAGTGATAGTGAGGATGATGAAGGTGAGCAGAAGGGTAGTGTTAGTGAGGACGATGAAGGTGAGTGGTAGGGTAGTGTTAGTGAGGAAGATGAAGGTGAGCGATAGTGTTAGTGGGGATGATGAAGGTGACCATAAGGGTAGTGTTAGTGAGGATGATGAAGGTGGGCGGAAGGCGCTTGTTGTACCGAGGGCCACATCACAGCTCCGTAGAGGTCATGTGACTCCTTGATCTTGATCTGATGGTCAGCGAAGGTGTATCCCTCCCAGGCTTCCACGGTGATCAGAGACTGGATGATCCTCCTGGACATGATGGCAGCTGCCAGCTCAGCATCCACGTCGACACCTGGCAACACAATTAAATCATATTTATTCTATGTAGGACACGTGATATGGAACTATTTCCCATCATCCTCTCTCTCAGGGGCGGCAGGGTAGCCTAGTGGTTAGAGCGTTGGGCTAGTAACCGGAAGGTTGCAAGTTCAAATCCCCGAGCTGACAAGGTACAACTCTGTCATTCTGCCCCTGAACAGGGCATGTTTGAAAAATAAGAATTTGAACTCTCTCTCAGTACAGTCTCAGGTTGTTGACGTATCAGTACAGTCTCAGGTTGTTGACGTATCCCATCATCCTCTCTCTCAGTACAGTCTCAGGTTGTTGAAGTATCCCATCATCCTCTCAGTACAGTCTCAGGTTGTTGACGTATCGCATCATCCTCTCTCTCAGTACAGACTCAGGTTGTTGACGTATCCCATCATCCTCTCTCTCAGTACAGTCTCAGGATGTTGACGTATCCCATCATCCTCTCAGTACAGTCTCAGGTTGTTGACGTATCAGCACAGTCTCAGGTTGTTGACGTATCCCATCATCCTCTCTCTCAGTACAGTCTCAGGTTGTTGAAGTATCCCATCATCCAAATCTTCCATTTAAAGTTGAGACCTCGTCTTGGCCCAGAATGTCTCCCCCGCCCCCTCCTCCTCACTAGTTGTCCCCTGTAAGGTAAGGTTAACTGAGACCTGTGACCTAGGGTTAGTACTGTGTCAGCAGAGTAACATAACCCCTCTACACGGCTAGCTGACCCAGCATCAGTCCAGTAACCTAGTCCCTCAGTAGAGTAACATAACCCCTCTACACGACTAGCTGACCCAGCATCAGTCCAGTAACCTAGTCCCTCAGTAGAGAAACATAACCCCTCAGTAACCTAGCCCCCCAGTAACCTAGCCCCTCAGTAATCTAGCCCCCCAGTAATATAGTCCCTCAGTAGCCTAACCCCCCAGTAGCCTAGTCCCTCAGTAACCTAGCCCCTCAGTAACCTAACCCCCCAGTAACCTAGTCCCTCAGTAGCCTAACCCCCCAGTAGCCTAGCCCCCCAGTAATATAGTCCCTCAGTAGCCTAACCCCCCAGTAGCCTAGTCCCTCAGTAACCTAGCCCCTCAGTATCCTAGCCTCCCAGTAACCTAACCCCCCAGTAGCCTAGCCCCTCAGTAACCTAGACCCCTGTAGCCTAGCCCCCCAGTAGCCTAGCCCCTCAGTAGCCTAGCCCCTCAGTATCCTAGCCCCTCAGTAACCTAGCCCCTCAGTAACCTAGTCCCTCAGTAACCTAGCCCCCCAGTAATATAGTCCCTCAGTAGCCTAGCCCCTCAGTAACCTAGGCCCTCAGTAGAAACATAACCCCTCAGTAACCTAGCCCCTCAGTAGCCTAGCCCCTCAGTAACCTAGCCCCTCAGTAACCTAGCCCCTCAGTAACCTAGCCCCTCAGTAACCTAGCCCCTCAGTAACCTAGTCCCTCAGTAACCTAGCCCCTCAGTAACCTAGCCCCTCAGTAACCTAGCCCCTCAGTAACCTAGCCCCCCAGTAGCCTAGCCCCTCAGTAACCTAGTCCCTCAGTAACCTAGCCCCTCAGTAGAAACATAACCCCTCAGTAACCTAGCCCCTCAGTAACCTAACCCCTCAGTAACCTAGTCCCTCAGTAACCTAGTCCCACAGTAACCTAGTCCCTCAGTAACCTAACCCCTCAGTAACCTAGTCCCTCAGTAACTTAGTCCCTCAGTAACCTAGCCCCTCAGTAACCTAGCCCCTCAGTAACCTAGCCCCCCAGTAATATAGTCCCTCAGTAGCCTAGCCCCTCAGTAACCTAGTCCCTCAGTAACCTAACCCCTCAGTAACCTAGTCCCTCAGTAACTTAGTCCCTCAGTAACCTAGCCCCTCAGTAACCTAGCCCCTCAGTAACCTAGCCCCCCAGTAATATAGTCCCTCAGTAACCTAGCCCCTCAGTAACCTAGCCCCCCAGTAATATAGTCCCTCAGTAGCCTAGCCCCTCAGTAACCTAGCCCCTCAGTAGAAACATAACCCCTCAGTAACCTAGCCCCCCAGTAACCTAGCCCCTCAGTAATCTAGCCCCCCAGTAATATAGTCCCTCAGTAGCCTAACCCCCCAGTAGCCTAGTCCCTCAGTAACCTAGCCCCTCAGTAACCTAACCCCCCAGTAACCTAGTCCCTCAGTAGCCTAACCCCCCAGTAGCCTAGCCCCCCAGTAATATAGTCCCTCAGTAGCCTAACCCCCCAGTAGCCTAGTCCCTCAGTAACCTAGCCCCTCAGTATCCTAGCCTCCCAGTAACCTAACCCCCCAGTAGCCTAGCCCCTCAGTAACCTAGACCCCTGTAGCCTAGCCCCCCAGTAGCCTAGCCCCTCAGTAGCCTAGCCCCTCAGTATCCTAGCCCCTCAGTAACCTAGCCCCTCAGTAACCTAGTCCCTCAGTAACCTAGCCCCCCAGTAATATAGTCCCTCAGTAGCCTAGCCCCTCAGTAACCTAGGCCCTCAGTAGAAACATAACCCCTCAGTAACCTAGCCCCTCAGTAGCCTAGCCCCTCAGTAACCTAGCCCCTCAGTAACCTAGCCCCTCAGTAACCTAGCCCCTCAGTAACCTAGCCCCTCAGTAACCTAGTCCCTCAGTAACCTAGCCCCTCAGTAACCTAGCCCCTCAGTAACCTAGCCCCTCAGTAACCTAGCCCCCCAGTAGCCTAGCCCCTCAGTAACCTAGTCCCTCAGTAACCTAGCCCCTCAGTAGAAACATAACCCCTCAGTAACCTAGCCCCTCAGTAACCTAACCCCTCAGTAACCTAGTCCCTCAGTAACCTAGTCCCACAGTAACCTAGTCCCTCAGTAACCTAACCCCTCAGTAACCTAGTCCCTCAGTAACTTAGTCCCTCAGTAACCTAGCCCCTCAGTAACCTAGCCCCTCAGTAACCTAGCCCCCCAGTAATATAGTCCCTCAGTAGCCTAGCCCCTCAGTAACCTAGTCCCTCAGTAACCTAACCCCTCAGTAACCTAGTCCCTCAGTAACTTAGTCCCTCAGTAACCTAGCCCCTCAGTAACCTAGCCCCTCAGTAACCTAGCCCCCCAGTAATATAGTCCCTCAGTAACCTAGCCCCTCAGTAACCTAGCCCCCAGTAATATAGTCCCTCAGTAGCCTAGCCCCTCAGTAACCTAGCCCCTCAGTAGAAACATAACCCCTCAGTAACCTAGCCCCTCAGTAGCCTAGCCCCTCAGTAACCTAGCCCCTCAGTAACCTAGCCCCTCAGTAACCTAACCCCTCAGTAACCTAGCCCCTCAGTAACCTAGTCCCTCAGTATCCTAGCCCCTCAGTAACCTAGCCCCTCAGTAACCTAGTCCCTCAGTATCCTAGCCCCTCAGTAACCTAGCCCCTCAGTAACCTAGCCCCTCAGTAACCTAGCCCCTCAGTAACCTAGCCCCCCAGTAGCCTAGCCCCTCAGTAACCTAGTCCCTCAGTAACCTAGCCCCTCAGTAGAAACATAACCCCTCAGTAACCTAGCCCCTCAGTAACTTAGTCCCTCAGTAACCTAACCCCTCAGTAACCTAGTCCCTCAGTAACCTAGTCCCACAGTAACCTAGTCCCTCAGTAACCTAACCCCTCAGTAACCTAGTCCCTCAGTAACTTAGTCCCTCAGTAACCTAACCCCTCAGTAACTTAGTCCCTCAGTAACCTAGTCCCTCAGTAGCCTAACCCCCCAGTAACCTAACCCCCCAGTAGCCTAGCCCCCCAGTAACCTAGCCCCCCAGTAATATAGTCCCTCAGTAGCCTAACCCCCCAGTAGCCTAGTCCCTCAGTAACCTAGCCCCTCAGTATCCTAGCCCCCCAGTAACCTAACCCCCCAGTAACCTAGTCCCTCAGTAGCCTAACCCCCCAGTAACCTAACCCCTCAGTAGCCTAGCCCCTCAGTAACCTAGCCCCTCAGTAACCTAGCCCCCCAGTAGCCTAGCACCCCAGTATCCTAGCCCCTCAGTAACCTAGCCCCTCAGTAACCTAGCCCCCCCAGTAGCCTAGCACCCCAGTATCCTAGCCCCTCAGTATCCTAGCCCCTCAGTAACCTAGCCCCTCAGTAACCTAGTCCCCCAGTAGCATAGCCCCTCAGTAACCTAGACCCCTGTAGCCTAGCCCCCCAGTAGCCTAGCCCCTCAGTAGCCTAGCCCCTCAGTATCCTAGCCCCTCAGTAACCTAGCCCCTCAGTAACCTAGTCCCTCAGTAACCTAGCCCCTCAGTAACCTAGCCCCTCAGTAACCTAGCCCCTCAGTAACCTAGCCCCCCAGTAATATAGTCCCTCAGTAGCCTAGCCCCTCAGTAACCTAGCCCCTCAGTAGAAACATAACCCCTCAGTAACCTAGCCCCTCAGTAGCCTAGCCCCTCAGTAACCTAGCCCCTCAGTAACCTAGCCCCTCAGTAACCTAGCCCCTCAGTAACCTAGCCCCCCAGTAGCCTAGCCCCTCAGTAACCTAGTCCCTCAGTAACCTAGCCCCTCAGTAGAAACATAACCCCTCAGTAACCTAGCCCCTCAGTAACTTAGTCCCTCAGTAACCTAACCCCTCAGTAACCTAGCCCCTCAGTAACCTAGTCCCTCAGTAACCTAGCCCCTCAGTAACCTAGCCCCTCAGTAACCTAGCCCCTCAGTAACTTAGTCCCTCAGTAACCTAACCCCTCAGTAACCTAGCCCCTCAGTAACCTAGTCCCTCAGTAACCTAGCCCCTCAGTAACCTAGCCCCTCAGTAACCTAGCCCCCCAGTAATATAGTCCCTCAGTAGCCTAGCCCCTCAGTAACCTAGCCCCTCAGTAGAAACATAACCCCTCAGTAACCTAGCCCCTCAGTAGCCTAGCCCCTCAGTAACCTAGCCCCTCAGTAACCTAGCCCCTCAGTAACCTAACCCCTCAGTAACCTAGCCCCTCAGTAACCTAGTCCCTCAGTATCCTAGCCCCTCAGTAACCTAGCCCCTCAGTAACCTAGCCCCTCAGTAACCTAGCCCCTAAGTAACCTAGCCCCTCAGTAACCTAGCCCCTCAGTAACCTAGCCCCCCAGTAGCCTAGCCCCTCAATAACCTAGTCCCTCAGTAACCTAGCCCCTCAGTAGAAACATAACCCCTCAGTAACCTAGCCCCTCAGTAACTTAGTCCCTCAGTAACCTAACCCCTCAGTAACCTAGTCCCTCAGTAACCTAGTCCCACAGTAACCTAGTCCCTCAGTAACCTAACCCCTCAGTAACCTAGTCCCTCAGTAACTTAGTCCCTCAGTAACCTAACCCCTCAGTAACTTAGTCCCTCAGTAACCTAGCCCCTCAGTAACCTAGCCCCTCAGTAACCTAGCCCCCCAGTAATATAGTCCCTCAGTAGCCTAGCCCCTCAGTAACCTAGCCCCTCAGTAACCTAGCCCCTCAGTAACCTAGCCCCTCAGTAGCCTAGCCCCTCAGTAACCTAGCCCCTCAGTAACCTAGCCCCTCAGTAACCTAACCCCTCAGTAACCTAGTCCCTCAGTATCCTAGCCCCTCAGTAACCTAGCCCCTCAGTAACCTAGCCCCTCAGTAACCTAGCCCCTCAGTAACCTAGCCCCTCAGTAACCTAGCCCCTCAGTAACCTAGCCTCTCAGTAACCTAGCCCCTCACTAACCTAGCCCCCCAGTAGCCTAGCCCCTCAGTAACCTAGTCCCTCAGTAACCTAGCCCCTCAGTAGAAACATAACCCCTCAGTAACCTAGCCCCTCAGTAACTTAGTCCCTCAGTAACCTAACCCCTCAGTAACCTAGTCCCTCAGTAACCTAGTCCCACAGTAAACAAGTCCCTCAGTAACCTAACCCCTCAGTAACCTAGTCCCTCAGTAACTTAGTCCCTCAGTAACCTAACCCCTCAGTAACTTAGTCCCTCAGTAACCTAGTCCCTCAGTAACCTAGTCCCTCAGTAACCTAGTCCCTCAGTAGCCTAACCCCCCAGTAACCTAACCCCCCAGTAGCCTAGCCCCCCAGTAACCTAGCCCCCCAGTAATATAGTCCCTCAGTAGCCTAACCCCCCAGTAGCCTAGTCGCTCAGTAACCTAGCCCCTCAGTATCCTAGCCCCCCAGTAACATAACCCCCCAGTAACCTAGTCCCTCAGTAGCCTAACCCCCCAGTAACCTAACCCCTCAGTAGCCTAGCCCCTCAGTAACCTAGCCCCCCAGTAGCCTAGCACCCCAGTATCCTAGCCCCTCAGTAACCTAGCCCCTCAGTAACCTAACCCCCCAGTAGCCTAGCACCCCAGTATCCTAGCCCCTCAGTATCCTAGCCCCTCAGTAACCTAGCCCCTCAGTAACCTAGTCCCCCAGTAGCCTAGCCCCTCAGTAACCTAGACCCCTGTAGCCTAGCCCCCCAGTAGCCTAGCCCCTCAGTAGCCTAGCCCCTCAGTATCCTAGCCCCTCAGTAACCTAGCCCCTCAGTAACCTAGTCCCTCAGTAACCTAGCCCCTCAGTAACCTAGCCCCTCAGTAACCTAGCCCCTCAGTAACCTAGCCCCCCAGTAATATAGTCCCTCAGTAGCCTAGCCCCTCAGTAACCTAGCCCCTCAGTAGAAACATAACCCCTCAGTAACCTAGCCCCTCAGTAGCCTAGCCCCTCAGTAACCTAGCCCCTCAGTTACCTAGCCCCTCAGTAACCTAACCCCTCAGTAACCTAGTCCCTCAGTAACCTAGTCCCTCAGTAACCTAGTCCCTCAGTAACCTAGTCCCGCAGTAACTTAGTCCCTCAGTAACCTAACCCCTCAGTAACTTAGTCCCTCAGTAACCTAGTCCCTCAGTAACCTAGTCCCTCAGTAACCTAGTCCCTCAGTATCCTAGCCCCTCAGTAGAAACATAACCCCTCAGTAACCTAGCCCCTCAGTAACCTAGCCCCTCAGTAACCTAGTCCCTCAGTAACCTAGCCCCCCAGTAGCCTAACCCCCCCAATATCCTAGTCCCTCAGTAACCTAGTCCCTCAGTAACCTAGCCCCTCAGTAACCTAGCCCCTCAGTAACCTAGCCCCTCAGTAACCTAGTCCCTCAGTATCCTAGCCCCTCAGTAACCTAGCCCCTCAGTATCCTAGCCCCTCAGTATCCTAGCCCCTCAGTAACCTAGTCCCTCAGTAGCCTAGCCCCCCAGTAGAAACATAACCCCTCTATGTAGTCGATTAGCACCTGGCAGGTTATTTGCGGCCTCTCGGACACAGACATGCAGCTGGTATACCAGTTATGTAAGCTAGTGAGGGGAGAGACAGAGAAGAGCTCTTAAATCACTTCACAGCCTGTGTGTGTGTGTGTGTGTGTGTGTGTGTGTGTGTGTGTGTGTGTGTGTGTGTGTGTCAATGTACCCAGTTACAATGCTATAAACACGTCTATGCAGCCCTATAAAACCTGACTTACCGCTCATAGTGACCATCAATGAATGAATAACAACCAATCGACCAAGACTTCAACTATCGACGCTTTTGATACGTACAGAAATAACCAACAAAGTTGACATAGTGAGTCGTCCCACAGTTGACACATTTGTTCTGTACGCGTGTGGATCTGACAGCTCTAGCTACCTACCCTCCGTTTCAGCATCTTCCTCAGTCTGGACAGCCTGGGTCAGGAGGGGGTTCATGTTTCTGTCCTGTCCTGGAGTAGGGGTGAGGGGTTTGTGGGTAGTAGCAGTAACAATCTGACCGTGTTGCTCCAGAGTGGTGTGTTGGATGTCCAGGGAAACAGCGTCGGTCCTTAGTCTAGGTGCTCCGGGTCTCAATGGGCTCTAGTCTGAGTCAGGTCGGTTGGCTGTGTGTTGTGAGGGGTTGGTATATGGTTCTCTTTCTCCTTTCCTTCCCTCCCTCCATTGGCATACTGGGTATGGTACTCCCCTCCCTCCCCCCTCCCTCCCTCGGCATACTGGGTATGGTACTCCCCTCCCTCCCCCCTCCCTCGGCATACTGGGTATGGTACTCCCCTACCTCTCTCGGCATACTGGGTATGGTACTCCCCCTCCCTCTCCAACCCTCCCTCCTTTCATTCCCTCCCTCCGTTGGCATACTGGGTATGGTACTCCCCCTCCCTCTCTCCTTTCCTTCCCTCCCTCCGTTGGCATATTGGGTATGTTACTCTCCTCCCTCTCTCCTTTCCTTCCCTCCCTCTCTCCTTTCCTTCCCTCCCCCCGTTGGCATACTGGGTATGTTACTCTCCTCCCTCTCTCCTTTCCTTCCTTCCCTCCCTCCCTCCCTCTGTTGGCATACTGCCTGGTGGGTCAGCCAGAGAGAGAATGGGCCAGCCAGAGAGAGAGGGAAACATGGATTAGAGAGAATGAAGAAAACAGGTGAGAGAAGGGCTAGAGGGAGGAAGAGCGAGAGAAGGCTAGGGGGAGGGGCTAGATAGAAGGCTGGGAGGAAGGGCTAGAGAGAGAGAAGAATAGGAAGGAAGGGCTAGAGAGAGAGAAAGCTAGGGGAAGGGCTAGAGAGAGAGAAGGCTGGGAGGAAGGGCTAGAGAGAGAGAAGGCTGGGAGGAAGGGCTAGAGAGAGAGAAGGCTGGGAGGAAGGGCTAGAGAGAGAGAAGGCTGGGAGGAAGGGCTAGAGAGAGAGAAGAATAGGAAGGAAGGGCTAGAGAGAGAGAAGAATAGGAAGGAAGGGCTAGAGAGAGAGAAAGCTAGGGGAAGGGCTAGAGAGAGAGAAGGCTGGGAGGAAGGGCTAGAGGGAGGAAGAGCGAGAGAAAGCTAGGGGAAGGACTAGATAGAAGGCTGGGAGGAAGGGCTAGAGAGAGAGAAGGCTGGGAGGAAGGGCTAGAGAGAGAGAAGGCTGGGAGGAAGGGCTAGAGAGAGAGAAGGCTGGGAGGAAGGGCTAGAGAGAGAGAAGGCTGGGAGGAAGGGCTAGAGAGAGAGAAGGCTGGGAGGAAGGGCTAGAGAGAGAGAAGGCTGGGAGGAAGGGCTAGAGAGAGAGAAGGCTGGGAGGAAGGGCTAGAGAGAGAGAAGGCTGGGAGGAAGGGCTAGAGAGAGAGAAGGCTGGGAGGAAGGGCTAGAGAGAGAGAAGGCTGGGAGGAAGGGCTAGAGAGAGAGAAGGCTGGGAGGAAGGGCTAGAGAGAGAGAAGGCTGGGAGGAAGGGCTAGAGAGAGAGAAGGCTGGGAGGAAGGGCTAGAGAGAGAGAAGGCTGGGAGGAAGGGCTAGAGAGAGAGAAGGCTGGGAGGAAGGGCTAGAGAGAGAGAAGGCTGGGAGGAAGGGCTAGAGAGAGAGAAGGCTGGGAGGAAGGGCTAGAGAGAGAGAAGGCTGGGAGGAAGGGCTAGAGAGAGAGAAGGCTGGGAGGAAGGGCTAGAGAGAGAGAAGGCTGGGAGGAAGGGCTAGAGAGAGAGAAGGCTGGGAGGAAGGGCTAGAGAGAGAGAAGGGCTGGGAGGAAGGGCTAGAGAGAGAGAAGGCCTGGGAGGAAGGGCTAGAGAGAGAGAAGGCTGGAGGAAGGGCTAGAGAGAGAGAAGGCTGGGAGGAAGGGCTAGAGAGAGAGAAGGCTGGGAGAAGGGCTAGAGAGAGAGAAGGCTGGGAGGAAGGGCTAGAGGAGGAAGAGCGAGAGAAGGCTAGGGGGAAGGGCTAGAGAATGCTGGGAGGAAGGGCTAGATAGAGAGAAGTCTGGGAGGAAGGGCTAGTAGAGAGAGAGAAGTCTGGGAGGAAGGCTAGTAGAGAGAGAATGCTGGGAGGAAGGGCTAGTAGAGAGAGAATGCTGGGAGGAAGGGCTAGATAGAGAGAAGTCTGGGAGGAAGGGCTAGTAGAGAGAGAAGGCTGGGGGAAGGGCTAGAGAGAGAGAAGGCTGGGAGGAAGGGCTAGAGAGAGAGAAGGCTGGGAGGAAGGGCTAGAGAGAGAGAAGGCTGGGAGGAAGGGCTAGAGAGAGAGAAGGCTGGGGAGGAAGGGCTAGAGAGAGAGAAGGCTGGGAGGAAGGGCTAGAGAGAGAGAAGGCTGGGAGGAAGGGCTAGAGAGAGAGAAGGCTGGGAGGAAGGGCTAGAGAGAGAGAAGGCTGGGAGGAAGGGCTAGAGAGAGAGAAGGCTGGGAGGAAGGGCTAGAGAGAGAGAAGGCTGGGAGGAAGGGCTAGAGAGAGAGAAGGCTGGGAGGAAGGGCTAGAGAGAGAGAAGGCTGGGAGAGAAGGGTAGAGAGAGAGAAGGCTGGGAGGAAGGGCTAGAGAGAGAGAAGGCTGGAGGAAGGGCTAGAGAGAGAGAAGGCTGGGGAGGAAGGGCTAGAGAGAGAGAAGGCTGGGAGGAAGGGCTAGAGAGAGAAGGCTGGGGAAGGGTAGAGAGAATGGCGGAGAGAGAAGGCTGGGAGGAAGGGCTAGAGAGAGAGAGGCTGGGAGGAAGGGCTAGAGAGAGAGAAGGCTGGGAGGAAGGGCTAGAGAGAGAGAAGGCTGGGAGGAAGGGCTAGATAGAGAGAAGGCTGGGAGGAAGGGCTAGATAGAGAGAAGAGCTAGAGAGAGAAGGCTGGGAGGAAGGGCTAGATAGAGAGAAGGCTGGGAGGAACGGCTAGAGAGAGAGAAGGGCTAGAGGGAGGAAGGGCTAGAGAGAGAAGACTGGGAAGGACTAGAGAGAGAGAGAAGACTAGGAAGGACTAGAGAGAGAGAGAGAATACTGGGAAGGACTAGAGAGAGAGAGAGAGAGAGAAGACTGGGAAGGACTAGAGAGAGAGAGAGAAGACTAGGAAGGACTAGAGAGAGAAGACTAGGAAGGACTAGAGAGAGAGAGAGAAGACTGGGAAGGACTAGAGAGAGAGAGAAGACTGGGAAAGACTAGAGAGAGAGAGAGAAGACTGGGAAGGACTAGAGAGAGAAAGAGAGAAGACTGGGAAGGACTAGAGAGAGAGAGAAGACTAGGAAGGACTAGAGAGAGAAGGCTGGGAGGAAGGGCTAGAGAGAGAAGGCTGGGAGGAAGGGCTAGAGAGAGAAGGCTGGGAGGAAGGGCTAGATAGAGGGCTGGGAGGAAGGGCTAGAGAGAGAGAAGGCTAGGGGGAGGAAGACAGAGAGAAGGCTAGGGGGAAGGGCTAGAGAGAGAGAAGGCTAGGGGGAGGAAGACAGAGAGAAGGCTAGGGGGAAGGGCTAGAGAGAGAGAAGGCTGGGAGGAAGGGCTAGAGAGAGAGAAGGCTGGGAGGAAGGGCTAGAGAGAGAGAAGGCTGGGAGGAAGGGCTAGAGAGAGAGAAGGCTGGGAGGAAGGGCTAGAGAGAGAGAAGGCTGGGAGGAAGGGCTAGAGAGAGAGAAGGCTGGGAGGAAGGGCTAGAGAGAGAGAAGGCTGGGAGGAAGGGCTAGAGAGAGAGAAGGCTGGGAGGAAGGGCTAGAAGGAAGGGCTGCTGCATCGTTCTCTACCTGCTGCTCCCTACCTGCTGCATCCTACCTGCTGGTCTCTACATGCTGCTCCCTACCTGCTTCATCCTACCTGCTGCATCCTACCTGCTGTTCTCTACCTGCTGTTCTCTACCTGCTGCTCCCTACCTGCTGCGCCCTACCTGCTGCATCCTACCTGCTGTTCTCTACCTGCTGCATCCTACCTGCTGTTCTCTACCTGCTGCATCCTACCTGCTGTTCTCTACCTGCTGCATCCTACCTGCTGTTCTCTACCTGCTGCTCCCTACCTGTTGTTCTCTACCTGCTGTTCTCTACCTGCTGCATCCTACCTGCTGTTCTCTACCTGCTGCATCCTACCTGCTGTTCCCTACCTGATGCATCCTACCTGCTGTTCTCTACCTGCTGTTCTCTACCTGCTGCTCCCTACCTGCTGATCTCTACCTGCTGCTCCCTACCTGCTGTTCTCTACCTGCTGCTCCCTACCTGCTGCATTCTACCTGCTGCTCCCTACCTGCTGTTCTCTACCTGCTGTTCTCTACCTGCTGCTCCCTACCTGCTGTTCTCTACCTGCTGCATCCTACCTGCTGCATTCTACCTGCTGCATCCTACCTGCTGCATCCTACCTGCTGCATTCTACCTGCTGCATCCTACCTGCTGCATCCTACCTGCTGCATTCTACCTGCTACTCCCTACCTGCTGTTCTCTTCCTGTTAAAGAACGATGCTGTCTCTCTGAGGCATCCCTTCCTGCTGCCTTCTAGGTGTTAAAGAACGATGTAAACAAATAACAAGACTGCCTTTGTCATACAAAAACATTTAAATTTTTCCAAATATTCATCACAAACATAGAAAATACACCAACAAACAGCCAGAGACGCCTCGTTGAAATGATCAAACATCATCCCTCATCATTCTAAACATCATTCAGAAAACGCATCACAGTGTTTTCGGCGCCTGTTTATTGGTCACATATATCCCTCTGATGACATCATCACCAAGAGACGGTCGAGAGTTTAAAGTTGATAGTTCTCACAGTGTCTTCCTTCCTCTGCCTCTCCCCCCGCCTCTCTTTCCCCCCCTCCCGCCTCTCTTTCCCCCCCCCCGCCTCTCTTTCCCCCCCTCCCACCTCTCTTACCCCCCCTCCCACCTCTCGGTTGGCCCCTAAACACTGACTGGGCCGTTACCATGGCGACCCCGCTGTCACCGTCACTGTCGTCCCCGGAACTGCTGCTGTCATTCTGCTCCGTCCTATTAGGGAGGAGTTTAGGTTGAGGTACTCCATTATTAGGAGGAGGAAGCACTTCTTTCCTCTGCTGGCTGGCTCCTCCCACAGCCAGGTTGGCCCCTCCCATATTCTGACTAACCACTCCTACTTTCTCTCTTTCTTGGCTGGCCACTCCCACATCATGGTTGGCTCTTCCCACATCCTCTTGAGCAGGCTTACTGACCTCTACCCCCAGGAACCCCCCTGTCCCCTCCACCTCTCCCTTCCTCTGCTTTGGCTCTGACCCCTTCCCTCTTTTAGCCTTGGATGGAGAGCCAGTCCCCTCTTCTTCCTCTTCCCTCCCTCCGTCCTCCCTCTCTTCCCTCCCTCCGTCCTCCCTCTCCTCCCTCCCTCCGTCCTCCCTCTCCTCCCTCCCTCCGTCCTCCCTCTCTTTCCTCTTTATACAGGTGACAGCCCGGCGGAGGCGCTGGCTCTTGATGGCCTGTCTCTCCTGCTGCTCCAGACGGAAGAACGAGTCGATACGCAGCTGGGTCTACAGGGAGGGAGGAGGGGAGAGGAGGGAGGGGGGGGGGGGGAGGAGGGGAGAGAAGGGGGGAGAGAAGCACGGAGGGGGGGAGAGAGGAGGGGAGAGAAGGAGGGGGGGAGGAAGGAGGAGAGAGGGGAGGGAGGAGGGAAGAGGATGGAGGAGAGAAGGAGGGAGGGGGAGAGAAGGACGGAGGGGATGGAGAGAAGGGTGGAGGAGGGGAGAGGAACGGAGGTATTCAGGACAGAGGCAAATTGAGACAAATTCACTATTATACCCAAGTCATTCTCAATCTCTACTTGCAATAATTACTACCAACCATTGATCCAGACTAATACCCATTGATCCAGACTAATACCCATTGATCCAGACTAATAACTATTGATCCAGACTAATACCTGTTGATCCAGACTAATACCTATTGATCCAGACTAATACCTATTGATCCAGACTAATACCTAATACCTGTTGATCCAGACTAATACTTATTGATCCAGACTAATACCTGTTGATCCAGACTAATACCTATTGATCCAGACTAATACCTGTTGATCCAGACTAATACTTATTGATCCAGACTAATACCTATTGATCCAGACTAATACCTAATACCTGTTGATCCAGACGAATACTTATTGATCCAGACTAATACCTGTTGATCCAGACTAATACTTATTGATCCAGACTAATACCTATTGATCCAGACTAATACCTAATACCCGTTGATCCAGACGAATACTTATTGATCCAGACTAATACCTATTGATCCAGACTAATACCTGTTGTGTGTTGAGCTGTTTGATAACAGGATGTAGAGTCTCTTCTGTCTTCCTGCTGTTCCAACCAAAACGACTCTCACAGAACGTAGGCTGAGGGTTGAGGAAAACTGGTCCCAAAGACGACACAGAACATCTCCCCCCCCACACACACACACACACAGAGACACACACACACACAGAGACACACACACAGAGACACACACACAGAGACACACACACACAGACACACACACACACACACAGAGACACACACACACAGAGACACACACAGAGACACACAGAGACACACACACACACAGAGACACACACAGAGACACACACAGAGACACACACAGAGACACACACAGAGACACACAGAGACACACAGAGACACACACACACTCTCCTAGAGGATATTCCTTGAGGAGGTCGAGGTGTGGGCGGCCCCAGCTAAAGGAGCTTTCTGATAGGTCGACGCTGGGCTGCAGGTAGGCAGTCGCCACAGCAGGGTTGGGGAAGCCCGGCCGCAGCTGAAGCCCTCTCAGTTTCCTCTTGACCTTGGAGTCACGGGGGTCAGAGGTCAGACGTTGCTGCTGCTGGGCCAAGGACCACCACTCACTGGAAGGGTAAACGGAGACAGAAAGCACAGACAGACCGAGTCAAGCAAAACAGCTGTGTCTCTGTGATCTCTGAGGGAATTGAACCCACAACCATAGCTAAAGTCACACTGGCCAACTGAGTCACACAGGACCACTCATTCACTATTCATCACCACACAATACCCTGAACCCACCCAGAACACTAGACACCAACCCCCCCACCAGACCACTAGACACCAACCCCCCCCCCAGACCACTAGAAAACAACCCCCCCCCCCCCCCCCCACCAGACACAAACCCCCCACCAGACCACCAGACACCAACCCCCCCACCAGACACCCCCCCCCCTCCCCCAGTCACCCCCCGGTCCTGACCTGAACATGCTGACTGGTTCCGTGCCAGGTCCAGGGAACTCGTTGAGTATCTCCATGCCCGTCACATAGCCCACCCCCGGGACTCCCTCCGTATAGTCACTACCCAGCAGGTAGGCCAGGTTAATCAGCTTGGTACGGTCCACGCCTGGGGAGGGACGAGGGTTAGGGTTAGAGAGAGTAGTCTAGTGGTGTGGGTGGGGGGGTGGTTGGTGTCTAGTGGTTTGGGTGGGTGGGGGGGGTGGTTGGTGTCTTGTGGTTTGGGTGGGTGGGGGGGTTGGCGTCTAGTGGTTTGGGTGGGTGGGGGGGTTGGTGTCTAGTGGTCTGGGTGGGTGGGGGGGTTGGTGTCTAGTGGTCTGGTGGGGGGGGTTGGTGTCTAGTGGTTTGGGTGGGGGGCTTGGTGTCTAGTGGTTTGGGTGGGGGGTGGGTTGGTGTCTAGTGGTCTGGTGGGGGGGGGGTGGTGTCTAGTGGTTTGGGTGGTGGGCTTGGTGTCTAGTGGTTTGGGGGGGGGGGGGGGGGGGTGTTTAGTGGTTTGGGTGGGGGGGTTGGTGTCTAGTGGTTTGGGGGGCTTGGCGTCTAGTGGTTTGGGTGGGAGGGTTGGCGTCTAGTGGTTTGGGTGGGGGGGTTGGCGTCTAGTGGTTTGGGTGGGGGGGTTGGCGTCTAGTGGTTTGGGTGGGGGGGTTGGCGTCTAGTGGTTTGGGTGGGACATCTTGGCCATGTTCTGTTATAATCTCCACCCGGCACAGCCAGAAGAGGACTGGCCACCCCACATAGCCTGGTTCCTCTCTAGGTTTCTTCCTAGGTATTGGCCTTTCTAGGGAGTTTTTCCTAGCCACCGTGCTTCTACACCTGCATTGCTTGCTGTTTGGGGTTTTAGGCTGGGTTTCTGTACAGCACTTTGAGATATCAGCTGATGTACGAAGGGCTATATAAATAAATTTGATTTGATTTGGGGGGGTTGGCGTCTAGTGGTTTGGGTGGGGGGGTTGGCGTCTAGTGGTTTGGGTGGGGGGGTTGGCATCTAGTGGTTTGGGTGGGGGGGGTTGGCGTCTAGTGGTTTGGGTGGGGGGGTTGGCGTCTAGTGGTTTGGGTGGGGGGGTTGGCGTCTAGTGGTTTGGGTGGGGGGGTTGGCATCTAGTGGTTTGGGTGGGGGGGGTTGGCGTCTAGTGGTTTGGGTGGGGGGGTTGGCGTCTAGTGGTTTGGGTGGGGGGGTTGGCGTCTAGTGGTTTGGGTGGGGGGGTTGGCGTCTAGTGGTTTGGGTGGGGGGGTTGGCGTCTAGTGGTTTGGGTGGGGGGGGTTGGCGTCTAGTGGTTTGGGTGGGGGGGTAGGTAGTGTTCTGACCAGTTGGTTCTGTAGGTCTATGTACCTAGTTGGTTCTGTAGGTCTATGTACTGCTAGGGTTCTACGTACCCAGTTGGTTCTGTAGGTCTACGTACTGCTAGGGTTCTCTGTAGGTCTACGTACTGCTAGGGTTCTACGTACCCAGTTGGTTCTGTAGGTCTACGTACCCAGTTGGTTCTGTAGGTCTACGTACTGGTAGTATTCTAGGTATTTGTTCTGGCTGAAGAAGTTCTTGTAGACGTGTCGTCCTCCGAACAGCCATACGTCGCTGTCATCGGTGATTGTTCCGTGGGTCTGGTCGGTCCGGTCCAGGGCTGCACACTGGGCCTCGGCCTCACCGGGAGCCACCAGGAAGGGTACGCCAAACAACCTCAGCAGCTCCTGACGGACAAGACACACGGAACATTAGACCCGGTAAGGGATCGTCATCGACGACGACATGGGGGGGGGGGGGGCTTTCTATGGAAAATAGAGTTGTATTAAACACAGAGCCCAGAGTTGATTATTAATCCTTTTATAACATGGCTATAATTGAACACATTTGCAGCTAAACATGTGTTCAACATTCACTGAAGTCGTTAGCATGTTTACTAGATAGCTACAGTAGTTTCCGTGGTAATAGTTTAGCTAACCAAACTATCAGTCCAAGCTAGTTTAGCTAACCAAACTATCTGTCCTAGCTTGTTTGGCTAACCAAACTATCAGTCCTAGCTTGTTTGGCTAACCAAACAAACTATCAGTCCTAGCTTGTTTGGCTAACCAAACAAACTATCAGTCCTAGCTTGTTTGGCTAACCAAACAAACTATCAGTCCTAGCTTGTTTGGCTAACCAAACAAACTATCAGTCCTAGCTTGTTTGGCTAACCAAACAAACTATCAGTCCTAGCTTGTTTGGCTAACCAAACAAACTATCAGTCCTAGCTTGTTTGGCTAACCAAACTATCAGTCCTTGCTTGTTTAGCTAACCAAACTATCAGTCCTAGCTTGTTTAGCTAACGAAACTCGCAGCCCTAGCTAGTTTAGTTAACCAAACTATCAGTCCTAGTTTGTTTAGCTAACCAAACTATCAGTCCTAGTTTGTTTAGCTAACCAAACTATCAGTCCTAGCTTGTTTAGCTAACCCAAACTATCAGTCCTAGCATGTTTAGCTAACCAAACTAGCAGCCCTAGCTTGTTTAGCTAACCCAAACTATCAGTTCTAGCTTGTTTAGCTAACCAAACTAGCAGCCCTAGTTTGTTTAGCTAACCAAACTCAGTCCTAGCTTGTTTAGCTAACCCAAACTATCAGTCCTAGCATGTTTAGCTAACCAAACTAGCAGCCCTAGCTTGTTTAGCTAACCCAAACTATCAGTTCTAGCTTGTTTAGCTAACCAAACTAGCAGTTCTAGCTAGTTTAGTTAACCAAACTATCAGTCCTAGCTAGTTTAGTTAACCAAACTATCAGTCCTAGTTTGTTTAGCTAACCAAACTATCAGTTCTAGCTAGTTTAGCTAACCAAACTAGCCGCCCTAGCTAGTTTAGCTAACCAAACTATCAGTCCTATAGCTTGCTATTATGAAAATCTAGTTCAACAACGCCAATAAATGTTTTCAAATTGACTTTTGCTTTCAAAAGCAGCTGAAAACATCGAACATGTAAGAATGAACTGTAGCCTCTGAATTCTACCGTCACATGGAAATAATGCCCTTTCAAGCCAATCAGAAACATGTATTCAACAATGCCCTGCTATAGACAGATATAAACTCAGCAGTAGAATATGGACCATTATAAGCACTGAAATAGACCCAGGGTTTTTCCTGGATAAAAAAGGGGCTTAGGCGGTGACCGTGGCGTGGAGGTGGGGTCAGAGGAAGGGTCAGGGGAAGGGTCTGGGTCAGGGGAAGGGTCTGGGTCAGGGTCAGCGGAAGAGTCAGGGCAGGGTCTGGGTCAGAGGAAGAGTCAGGGGAAGGGTCTGGGTCAGAGGAAGGGTCAGGGGAAGGGTCTGGGTCAGCGGAAGGGTCAGGGGAAGGGTCTGGGTCAGGGGAAGGGTCAGCGGAAGAGTCAGGGCAGGGTCTGGGTCAGAGGAAGGGTCAGGGGAAGGGTCTGGGTCAGCGGAAGAGTCAGGGCAGGGTCTGGGTCAGAGGAAGGGTCAGGGGAAGGGTCTAGGTCAGGGGAAGCGTCAGGGGAAGGGTCTGGGTCAGGGGAAGAGTCAGGGGAAGGGTCTGGGTCAGGGAAAGAGTTAGGGGCAGGGGAAGAGTCCGGGGAAGAGTCAGGGGCAGGGGAAAAGTCCGGGGGAAGAGTCCGGGGAAGAGTCAGGGGCAGGGGAAGAGTCGGGGGCAGGGGAAGAGTCGGGGGCAGGGGAAGGGTCAGGGGAAGAGTCGGGGGCAGGGGAAGCGTCAGGGGCAGGGGAAGAGTCCGGGGAAGAGTCAGGGGCATGGGGAAGAGTCAGGGGCAGGGGAAGGGTCCGGGGGCAGAGTCAGGGTCCGGGGAAGAGTCAGGGGAAGAGTCAGGGGCAGGGGAAGAGTCAGGGGCAGGGGAAGAGTCAGGGGCAGGGGAAGAGTCAGGGGCAGTGTCAGCGGCAGGGGAAGAGTCAGGGGAAGAGTCAGGGGCAGGGGAAGAGTCAGGGGCAGGGGAAGAGTTAGGGGCAGGGGAAGCGTCCGGGGAAGTGTCAGGGGCAGGGGAAGAGTCTGGGGAAGAGTCAGGGGCAGGGGAAGAGTCAGGGGCAGGGGAAGCGTCTGGGGAAGAGTCAGGGGCAGGGGAAGAGTCTGGGGAAGAGTCAGGGGCAGGGGAAGAGTCTGGGGAAGAGTCAGGGGCAGGGGAAGAGTCTGGGGAAGAGTCAGGGGCAGGGGAAGAGTCTGGGGAAGAGTCAGGGGCAGGGGAAGAGTCTGGGGAAGAGTCAGGGGCAGGGGAAGCGTTTGGGGAAGAGTCAGGGGCAGGGGAAGAGTTTGGGGAAGATTCAGGGGCAGGGGAAGAGTCTGGGGAAGAGTCTGGGGAAGAGTCAGAGTCTGGGGAAGCGTCTGGGGAAGAGTTAGGGGCAGGGGAAGAGTCTGGGAAAGAGTCAGGGGCAGGGTCTGGGGAAGAGTCAGGGGCAGGGGAAGAGTCTGGGGAAGAGTTAGGGGCAGGGGAAGGGTCTGGGGAAGAGTCAGGGGCAGGGGAAGGGTCTGGGGAAGAGTCAGGGGCAGGGGAAGGGTCTGGGGAAGAGTCAGGGGCAGGGGAAGAGTCTGGGGAAGAGTCAGGGGCAGGGGAAGAGTCTGGGGAAGTGTCAGGGGCAGGGGAAGAGTCTGGGGAAGAGTCAGGGGCAGGGGAAGAGTCTGGGGAAGAGTCAGGGGCAGGGGAAGAGTCTGGGGAAGAGTCAGGGGCAGGGGAAGAGTCTGGGGCAGGGGAAGAGTCTGGGGAAGAGTCAGGGGCAGAGTCTGGGGAAGAGTCAGGGGCAGGGGAAGAGTCTGGGGAAGAGTCAGGGGCAGGGGAAGAGTCTGGGGAAGTGTCAGGGGCAGGGGAAGAGTCTGGGGAAGAGTCAGGGGCAGGGGAAGAGTCTGGGGAAGAGTCAGGGGCAGGGGAAGAGTCTGGGGAAGAGTCAGGGGCAGGGGAAGAGTCTGGGGCAGGGGAAGAGTCTGGGGAAGAGTCAGGGGCAGAGTCTGGGGAAGAGTCAGGGGCAGGGGAAGAGTCTGGGGAAGAGTCAGGGGCAGGGGAAGGGTCTGGGGAAGGGTCAGGGGCAGGGGAAGAGTCTGGGGAAGAGTCGGGGGCAGGGGAAGGGTCTGGGGAAGAGTCGGGGGCAGGGGAAGAGTCCGGGGAAGAGTCAGGGGCAGGGGAAGAGTCCGGGGAAGAGTCAGGGGCAGGGGAAGATTCAGGGGAAGTGTCAGGGGCAGGGGAAGAGTCAGGGGCAGGGGAAGTGTCAGGGTCAGGGGAAGCGTCCGGGGAAGAGTCAGGGTCAGGGGAAGCGTCCGGGGAAGAGTCAGGGTCAGGGGCAGGGTAAGGGTCAGAGTCGGTAAGGGTCTGGGGTCTGGGTCAGGGTCAGAGTCAGGGGCAGAGGAAGAGTCAGGGGCAGAGGAAGAGTCAGGGTCAGAGTCAGGGGCAGTGGAAGACTCAGGGGCAGAGGAAGACTCAGGGGCAGAGGAAGAGTCAGGGGAAGAGTCAGGGGCAGGGGAAGCGTCCGGGGAAGAGTCAGGGTCAGGGGCAGGGTCAGGGTCTGGGGTCAGGGTAAGGGTCAGAGTCGGTAAGGGTCTGGGGCAGAGGAAGAGTCAGGGTCAGCCACATCCATCAGATAGTGTTTAACACACCCACTATGAACCCTGTTGGAGCAGGACGGGAAAACTAAATATGTGTGTTGACTGTGTCCTTTATCAGACTGACTAAATGTGTGTGTTGACTGTCTCCTTTATCAGACTGACTAAATGTGTGTTGACTGTCTCCTTTATCAGACTGACTAAATGTGTGTTGACTGTATCCTTTATCAGACTGACTAAATGTGTGTGTTGACTGTCTCCTTTATCAGACTGACTAAATGTGTGTATTGACTGTCTCCTTTATCAGACTGACTAAATGTGTGTTGACCGTCTCCCCTACCTGGCTCTCCAGACACATCTGTCCGGTAACCGTGGCAGCGATGCGTTCCTGTTGCTGCTTCTGTTCCCTCAGCCTGGACTGCTGCTCTCCAAGACTGCTCTCTAGCGCCACCAGCTCATCCTGGTAGACAACACAGGTACTGCATCAGCCCAGTTCCACTACTGTACACAGTAACAGCTCCTCCTACAGGACAACACAGGTACCGCATCAACCCAGTTCCACTACTGTACACAGTAACAGCTCCCCCTACAGGACAACACAGGTACTACATCCTCAAATCTCTACTGTACAAACAGCTCCTCCTACAGGACCACAGGTACTACATCCTCAAATCTCTACTGTACAAACAGCTCCTCCTACAGGACAACACAGGTACTACATCCTCAAATCTCTACTGTACAAACAGCTCCCCCTACAGGACAACCCAGGTACAGCATCCTCAAATCTCTACTGTACAAACAGCTCCTCCTACATGACAACACAGGTACTGCACCCTCAAATCTCTACTGAACAAACAGCTCCAACAACACACAGAGAAAGACATTTTCCTGTCTATTTCCTGGTCATCTCCATCCCCATGCTCTGTCTTTTCACCACTACATGTAAGCAGTACTTATCTTACCACGTTGATGTCTTCCCACTCGTTGAGTAGAGGAAAAGACGCTGGGGCAGGAGGAGCTGGGCTGGGCTCTGTGGGAGGCTGGGGCTCCTCCTCCTCCCTCTCTTCCAAAGGGATAGCTCTGCTACTTAAAGCCTCTTCCTCTTCCTCCTTCTTGGCCACGTCTTCTTGTGCCTTAGCTGGAGTACCGCCCACAACCTCTATCAGCGAATCATCTGTCTCCTCCTCCTTTAGCTCCTCCCCCTCAGACACATCAACGAAGCTCTCTGAATCACTGTCCTCACTGTGCTCCTTGCCGTCCTCCATCTTCAGAATCTGTCCATTCCTCTCCTCCCCGGTGTTCTGTCCATTCCTCTCCTCCCCGGTGTTCTGTCCATTCCTCTCCTCCTGCGATGGAGGTAAAGGCCCAGTCACTAGGCTGCTCCTCCCAGTCTCCTCCTCTCTGTTTAGACCAAGGCCTGATGGGGGAATAACACAGAGAGCCTGACCCAAACTGTCCCCCTGACCCACTGCAGAGCGGAAAGCTCTGTTCCTGTTGTCGATGGCTTGCTCTAACTCCTCTCTGTTCCTCCTCAGAATCTCCTCCTCGCTGCTCCTCCTGGTGACGGTTTCCTCCTCCATGCTGAGGAGCACCCTGTCCGCAGGAGGAATGGGGAGGCGAAGGGGGAGGGGCGACTGTTGCTCATCCCCCTTCTCCACCCCAAGCATGTCCTCATTGGTCAGAGTTGTCCTCAGGGGAGTGTCCTTCCCTTCAGTCTCCTCCTCTGAGCTGCTGATGACGAACAGTCGGTTCGCAGGACGCAGAGGACTGGGAGGGTGGGGCTTAACAGGAGAACTGCCAATCATGGTGGCGTATGGGGACAGGCCTACGTCCAACTCTTCTCCCGTGGCTCGCTGAATGGCCAGGAGGGTACGAGGAGACACACTGCCACCCCCCTCCTCCTCCTCCTCAGCCCTACTCCCTCCCCTACCCCAGGAGCTATCCTCCTCCTCCTCGTCTGAGAAGCTGCTATCCATGGCAGCCTGGATGGCCTTCAGTGTCCGGGGGGAGATGGGTGCTGTATCCCCCAGGATCGGGTTCGGGTCCTGGGGATGTTTAGACGATGATGAGGGGCCCTCCTCCAGGCTCTCCTCCTCTGAGATGGGTCTCCAAAGGGGCTCAGGTCTCTCCCCTCCCCCCGTCCTAACCCTCCCTGACAGGGGACCACCCAACCAGGGAGAGGCCGCAGGCTGGATGTCTGGCACCCTCTCACTGTTGTCGGTCTTCTTCGGACCTGAGGAACACACACACACAGACACAGACACACACACAGGCACACACACACACACAGGCACAAACACACAGACAGACAAGACAGACAAGACAGACAGGCAGACAGACAGGCAGACAGACACGAGGGGATGAGTTTGAACAGGTCTAATGCGGAGATTCGCTCAATTTGATCGCTGACCCACTTCGACCTCTAACCTTTGATGAGGATGTAGTGGGTGGAGTCTTCTGAGAGGAGGCGTCGTGTCTCCACACTGTGCCCCTCCCCCTGGTTGTATAGCTCCACCCCCGGGGCGTTCCCAGCACTACGGTTGGACATCTCTCTCTCCACCCCCTCCAGACGCACGTTCAGCTTGTTCCTCTGCAGCAGCCCTGCTAGCTGGTACTGGGAGAAGTCCCCTGACCGCTGGGAGAGGGGGGGACTGGGTTAGGGTGCATGACACACACACAGAGAGAGTGTTACCTCAGGAGGTGTGTGTTACCTCAGGAGGTGTGTGGTACCTCAGGAGGTGTGTGGTACCTCAGGAGGTGTGGGGTACCTCAGGAGGTGTGGGGTACATGGTGTGTGGTACATGGTGTGTGGTACCTCAGGAGGTATGTGGTACCTCAGGAGGTGTGGGGTACATGGTGTGTGGTACCTCAGGAGGTGTGTGGTACCTCAGGAGGTGTGTGGTACCTCAGGAGGTGTGTGGTACCTCAGGAGGTGTGTGGTACATGGTGTGTGGTACCTCAGGAGGTGTGTGGTACCTCAGGGGGGGTGTGGTACATGGTGTGTGGTACCTCAGGGGGTGTGTGGTACCTCAGGGGGGGGGGGGTACATGGTGTGTGGTACCTCAGGAGGTATGTGGTACCTCAGGAGGTGTGTGGTACATGGTGTGTGGTACCTCAGGAGGTGTGTGGTACCTCGGGGGGGGGGGGTACATGGTGTGTGGTACCTTAGGGGGTGTGTGGTACCTCAGGAGGTGTGTGGTACCTCAGAAGGTGTGTGGTACATGGTGTGTGTGGTATCTCAGGAGGTTTGTGGTACCTCAGGAGGTGTGTGGTACCTCAGGAGGTGTGGGGTACCTCAGGAGGTGTGGGGTACCTCAGGAGGTGTGGGGTACCTCAGGAGGTGTGTGGTACATGGTGTGTGGTACCTCAGGAGGTGTGTGGTACCTCAGGAGGTGTGTGGTACCTCAGGAGGTGTGTGGTACCTCAGGAGGTGTGTGGTACATGGTGTGTGGTACCTCAGGAGGTGTGTGGTACCTCAGGGGGGGGGGGGGTGGTACATGGTGTGTGGTACCTCAGGGGGTGTGTGGTACCTCAGGAGGTGTGTGGTACCTCAGGATGTGTGTGGTACATGGTGTGTGGTACATGGTGTGTGGTACCTCAGGAGGTGTGTGGTACCTCAGTGGGGTGTGTGGTACATGGTGTGTGGTACCTCAGGGGGTGTGTGGTACCTCAGGAGGCGTGTGGTACCTCAGGAGGTGTGTGGTACCTCAGGAGGTGTGTGGTACCTCAGGAGGTGTGTGGTACATGGTGTGTGGTACCGCATGGGGTGTGTGGTACATGGTGTGTGGTACCTCAGGAGGTGTCTGGTACCTCAGGGGGTGTGTGGTACCTCAGGGGGTGTGTGGTACCTCAGGGGGTGTGTGGTACCTCAGGAGGTGTGTGGTACCTCAGGAGGTGTGTGGTACCTCCGTGTGTGTGGGGTACATGGTGTGTGGTACCTCAGGGTGTGTGTGTGTGTGGTACCTCAGGGGGTGTGTGTGTGTGGTACCTCAGGGGGTGTGTGTGTGGTACCTCAGGGGGTGTGTGTGTGGTACCTCAGGGGGTGTGTGTGTGGTACCTCAGGGGGTGTGTGTGTGGTACCTCAGGAGGTGTGTGGTACATGGTGCGTCGTCTCTTGCTGAATTCCTTCATGTCTTTAAGGATCTCATGTTTCACCTCAGGAGGCATGGCAGAAAACTCCTCAGAGTTTATGTCCACAGAGTTAGAGTCTTCATAGAAATCCCCCTGACAGACAGACAGACAGGCAGACAGACAGACAGACAGACAGACAGACAGACAGACAGGCAGGCAGAGACAGATACAGACAGACACAGACAGACAGACAGACAGACAGACAGACAGACAGACAGACAGACAGACAGACAGGCAGACAGACAGACAGGCAGGCAGGCAGACAGATACAGACACAGACAGGCAGACAGGCAGAGGCAGAGACAGATACAGACAGACGCACAGGCAGACAGACAGACAGGCAGACAGACAGACAGACAGGCAGACAGACAGACAAGCAGAGGCAGAGACAGATACAGACAGACAGACAGACAGGCAGAGGCAGAGGCAGAGACAGGCAGGCAGACAGACAGGCAGAGGCAGAGGCAGAGGCAGAGACAGAGACAGACAGACAGACAGACAGACAGACAGACAGACAGACAGACAGACAGACAGACAGACAGACAGACAGACAGACAGACAGACAGGCAGAGGCAGAGACAGAGACAGACAGACAGACAGACAGAGGCAGAGGCAGGCAGGCAGGCAGACAGACAGGCAGAGGCAGAGACAGAGACAGATACAGACAGACAGACAGACAGACAGACAGACAGACAGGCAGAGACAGGCAGGCAGACAGACAGGCAGAGGCAGAGACAGATACAGACAGACAGACAGACAGACAGACAGACAGACAGACAGACAGACAGACAGGCAGACAGGCAGACAGACAGACAGACAGGCAGAGGCAGAGACAGATACAGACAGACAGACAGACAGAGGCAGAGGCAGAGACAGGCAGGCAGGCAGACAGACAGGCAGAGGCAGAGACAGAGACAGATACAGACAGACAGACAGACAGACAGACAGACAGACAGACAGGCAGAGGCAGAGACAGGCAGGCAGACAGACAGGCAGAGGCAGAGACAGATACAGACAGACAGACAGACAGACAGACAGACAGACAGACAGGCAGACAGGCAGACAGGCAGACAGGCAGACAGGCAGACAGACAGGCAGAGGCAGAGACAGATACAGACAGACAGACAGACAGACAGGCAGAGGCAGAGACAGGCAGGCAGGCAAAGGCAGAGGCAGAGACAGATACAGACAGACAGACAGACAGACAGACAGACAGACAGACAGACAGACAGACAGACAGACAGGCAGACAGACAGACAGACAGACAGACAGACAGACAGACAGACAGACAGACAGACAGACAGACAGACAGGCAGAGGCAGAGACAGAGACAGAGACACAGACAGACAGACAGACAGACAGACAGACAGACAGACAGACAGACAGACAGACAGACAGACAGACAGACAGACAGACAGACAGACAGACAGGTGTCACACGGTAGCAAAACTTAATGAAACAAAAAGGAATCCAGTGTTCTTATTGGACAAGACCATAAAGCACCACCCTCTCTGTTTTCTCCTCCGTCACATGACGTGGGTGTTGACCTCACCTGGTAGATGTGACGGCTGTCCTCCTCCTCCTGCTCCTCCTCCTCTGAGCTGCTCCTCTCTCTCTCCTCCTCCTGGGCTGGCAGGGCAGGCAGCATGAACATGTCCTCCTCTCTCCTCACAGCAGACAGGCTGGGCAGATGATCCTGACTGGAGGAGACACACAACACAGACCAGACCTTCTATGGTTACAGACCTATACACAGACCAGACCTCTATGGTTACAGACCTATACACAGACCAGACCTTCTATGGTTACAGACCTATATACAGACCAGACCTCTTTGGTTACAGACCTATACACAGACCAGACCTCTATGGTTACAGGCCTATACACAGACCAGACCTCTATGGTTACAGACCAGATCTCTATGGTTACAGACCAGATCTCTATGGTTACAGACCTATACACAGACCAGACCTCTATGGTTACAGACCAGATCTCTATGGTTACAGACCTATACACAGACCAGACCTCTATGGTTACAGACCTATACACAGACCAGACCTCTTTGGTTACAGACCAGACCTCTTTGGTTACAGACCAGACCTCTTTGGTTACAGACCAGACCTCTTTGGTTACAGACCAGACCTCTTTGGTTACAGACCTATACACAGACCAGACCTCTTTGGTTACAGACCTATACACAGACCAGACCTCTATGGTTACAGACCAGATCTCTATGGTTACAGACCTATACACAGACCAGACCTCTTTGGTTACAGACCTATATACAGACCAGACCTCTATGGTTACAGACCAGACCTCTTTGGTTACAGACCAGACCTCTTTGGTTACAGACCAGACCTCTTTGGTTACAGACCTATATACAGACCAGACATCTATGGTTACAGGCCTATACACAGACCAGACCTCTATGGTTACAGGCCTATATACAGACCAGACCTTCTATGGTTACAGACGTATACACAGACCAGATCTCTTTGGTTACAGACCAGACCTCTATGGTTACAGACCAGACCTCTTTGGTTACAGACCTATACACAGACCAGACCTCTATGGTTACAGACCAGACCTCTATGGTTACAGACCAGACCTCTATGGTTACAGGCCTATATACAGACCATACCTCTTTGGTTACAGGCCTATACACAGACCAGACCTCTATGGTTACAGGCCTATATACAGACCAGACCTTCTATGGTTACAGACCTATACACAGACCAGATCTCTTTGGTTACAGACCAGACCTCTATGGTTACAGGCCTATACACAGACCAGACCTCTATGGTTACAGACCTATACACAGACCAGACCTCTATGGTTACAGACCTATACACAGACCAGATCTCTATGGTTACAGACCTATATACAGACCAGACCTCTATGGTTACAGGCCTATACACAGACCAGACCTCTATGGTTACAGACCTACATACAGACCAGACCTCTATGGTTACAGACCTATACACAGACCAGATCTCTATGGTTACAGGCCTATACACAGACCAGACCTCTATGGTTACAGGCCTATATACAGACCAGACCTCTATGGTTACAGACCTATATACAGACCAGACCTCTATGGTTACAGACCTATACACAGACCAGACCTCTATGGTTACAGACCAGACCTCTTTGGTTACAGACCTATATACAGACCAGACCTCTATGGTTACAGACCTATACACAGACCAGACCTCTATGGTTACAGACCAGACCTCTATGGTTACAGACCTATATACAGACCAGACCTCTTTGGTTACAGACCAGACCTCTTTGGTTACAGACCAGACCTCTTTGGTTACAGACCTATATACAGACCAGACATCTATGGTTACAGACCTATATATAGACCAGACCTCTATGGTTACAGACCTATACACAGACCATACCTCTTTGGTTACAGGCCTATACACAGACCAGACCTCTATGGTTACAGACCTATACACAGACCAGACATCTATGGTTACAGACCTATATATAGACCAGACCTCTATGGTTACAGACCAGACCTCTATGGTTACAGGCCTATACACAGACCAGACCTCTATGGTTACAGACCTATACACAGACCAGACCTCTATGGTTACAGACCAGACCTCTTTGGTTACAGGCCTATATACAGACCAAACCTCTATGGTTACAGACCTATACACAGACCAGATCTCTATGGTTACAGGCCTATACACAGACCAGACCTCTATGGTTACAGGCCTATACACAGACCAGACCTCTATGGTTACAGACCTATACACAGACCAGACCTCTATGGTTACAGACCTATACACAGACCAGACCTCTATGGTTACAGACCTATACACAGACCAGATCTCTATGGTTACAGACCAGACCTCTTTGGTTACAGGCCTATATACAGACCAGACCTCTATGGTTACAGACCTATACACAGACCAGATCTCTATGGTTACACACCAGACCTCTATGGTTACAGACCAGACCTCTATGGTTACAGACCAGACCTCTATGGTTACAGGCCTATATACAGACCAGATCTCTATGGTTACACACCAGACCTCTATAAACGTGGAATGGTCCGTGTTCATCCATCACGATCTTAGTGCTTGTAGATCTGTTATGAAGCTCTGAGAGGGCTTTGCCTTTCATTTAGGTCATGGCCTTCCTCCTCTCCCTTCCTCTCCTCCTCTCGCTTCCTCCTCTCGCTTCCTCCTCTCCCTTCCTCCTCTCCTCTCCCTTCCTCTCCTCTCCTCACCTCACCTCCTCTCTCCCAGAGCAGCTTTGATGGCTTGTCTCTTCAGGAAGGTCTTGAGGAGTTTGTCATTGGTCTGTTTGGACTCCATAGTCTTCTCCTCCTTTCTCTGTCTTCTGATGGCCTGGAGGAAAGCACAGGGTTAACACACACACACACACACACACACACAGACAACATGAACACACACAGACAACATGAACACACACACACACACAGACAGACAACATGAAAACACACACACACAGACATAAACACACACACACACACAGACAACATGAACACACACACACACACACACAGACAACATGAACACACACACACACACACACACACACACACACACACAGACAGACAACATGAAAACACACACACACAGACATAAACACACACACCAGGGTCTGTTTCTTGATCAGAGGAGCGTCTCCATCGAACACGAAGACAGGTCTGATGCGGAAAAAGAGCAATTTACAGAGACGATGGAACAGGGTGAGGAGGTGGGCGTTCTGAACACTGTTACCCTCCCTGTCTCTCACACCCTTCACTGCCTGGTTCAACCAGATACTGATGTCTGGGAGAGGGACAGGTCAAGGATCTCTACAGACACAGGCAGACAACTAGCTAACTTTACATAATGTTTACATACTCATCTCATACGTATATACTGAACAGCTATACCATCTACTGCATCTTGCCATCTTGATGTAATGCATGTATCACTAGTCACTTTAAACAATGCCACTTTATATAATGTTTACATACCCTACATTACTCATCTCATATGTATATACTGTACTCGATACCATCTACTGTATCTTGCCTATGCCGCTCTGTACCATCACTCATTCATATATCTTTATGTACATATTCTTTATCCCTTTACACCTGTGTGTATAAGGTAGTAGTTGTGGAATTGTTAGTTAGATTACTTGTTGGTTATTACTGCATGGTCGGAACTAGAAGCACAAGCATTTCACTACACTCGCATTAACATCTGCTAAACATGTGACCAATTTTTTAAATTATTTTTATTTCACCTTTATTTAACCAGGTAGGCTAGTTGAGAACACCTTTATTTAACCAGGTAGGCTAGTTGAGAACAAGTTCTCATTTACAACTGCGACCTGGCCAAGATAAAGCATAGCAGTGTGAACAGACAACAACACAGAGTTACACATGGAGTCATTTGGTTTACTGCACAATACACTAGACACTAACTCTATGTAAGATGCAGACACATGTTATGACTGGGATGTGCAGTAGGTATGGGTGGGAGATTGAGGGGAAGAAGTAGGGAACCCTACTTTAAAAAAGTCAAGAACAAGGAGAGAGAAAGAGTTTAAGAGAGCGATAGGTGGAGGGCTCCTTGTGGTGTCCGGAAGGATACCGACAGCCAGGATCTTGCCCTCGAGCGTCTCGGGGTTGATGGGCTTCCCGGTGGTCTCAAGCAACTTCCACAGCCCGTGTACCCCCATTGCTCTCCGAGTGACAGCCTAGACAACATCAAGACCAAAATAAGACTATAGCAAATCACCCATATCGTAGAAGCTATTTGAAAAGCTCGATTCAAATACACACACGTGGATATCAAACTCACCTGTACTAGAGGACAATAGTTTAACCAGAATTGATTATCTTCGGTAAATTTTTTAAAAGTTGTCTTCTGTGGGTGTAACAATATTTTATTTCCTACGGTGGAACACAGTAGTGCGGATAATAGTTCCGGTTATTATTATTATTCCGCGGTGTGGTAATTTTGTAACGCTGTCGTCTCAACTTCCGTTTACTGATCGTGAATCAGATTTGGGATATCTGTTTACTGTCCCCACTATGGATGAGAAATCGTCCAAGCTGATTCAGAGTCTGTTTCCTGTCGGACACCCCTCCACGTCCGCCAAGCCAACAGTGTCCGGTCGGTGAGAACACAAACAAGATGGCGACCAAGATTTAACATAGGAAATATTTTTTATCGGGTAAACAACAGTATGTGCATGTTTATTCTGATACCGTTTTGATATCTCTCTACGTTACACTCATGCTAGTTATCAATGTTTATGTCCAGGGTTTGTTGTTTCCTACTCGGTTTGCGTTGTTGTTAGTTACTGTTAGTTGAGGAAAGCTGAACTCCGTTCTCTTATATCCTTATCTAACCGGCTGGGTGTTGATCATGTGTTGACACTGCTGTTAAAGCTCCTCCACAGATAACAGGTGAGTTATTTTATCCCTGGAGCTCAGCCAGAGACTGAACTAGCCAAGTAAACAACTAGTTGGAAAGGGCAGCTGTTTTGACTCTTCATTTTACCAATTCAAAACATATTAAAAAATAAATAATTGAAGGCAGAAAAAAGTCCATTAGCTAGTTACAGGAGCTGTGTCGAGATTCTCTCGCTACTTTCTTATTTTATTTGATTAATTTAACATGTCTAACAGGGTGGTAAACTCAGAATCAACATTTGTCTGTCTGTCTTCGGGAGAGAGATCTAACTGCCATCCTGGAAGTCATCCACCGCCCTGTCCCTCTGCCATTCGACTGGACTGTTGTGAAGACTTCCTCTACCATCATGTCTACCGCTGCAGTAGCAGACAGAGGTAAGCCGTTATCACCCCTATCATTCCACAGACTGTTGTTTACATCCTCCCCCTGCATCCTCTCAGCCAATCACACACAGCCATGTTGAGACCTGATAACTCCTCCAGCCAATACATTGAGAGAGAGAGAGATAACATTCCAGAATGTTTGCCAGGTTCCGTCCGTCCAGTCAGGGGCCCCGGCGACGGCATGGAGACAGACAAGCCCCCAGTCGCTAAGGAGATCGGTGCCATGGATACGCCTCTGTCTTCGGTGCCACTACTTAAGGTAGCTAGTCCCAAACAAAGCCCCAAGAAGACGCACCCTGCCCCCGCCAGCCTCCAGCACAGCCCCCACTCCACCCCCCAGCAGAGTCCCAGAGCCACCCCGTCTGCCCCCCAGCCCCACGGTGTGCTCCACCTGGGGAAGGTTCCCCGGGAGGCCTGCATGGTGGTGGAGGCGGTGAGGATCGTTGTTCCCCGTGCCGCCATCAGCCGGAGTGGGGGTCATGTGGGTCCGGCTGAGGAGAAAGGAGAGGCCTGGGCTGGGCAGCAGATGGAGGAGCGGCCCCCCTCTCCCTCCCCTCCTCTGGAGGACCTGAGAGGAGCCATGGAGAAGCTGCAGAACTCAGAGAGAAGACTGCTGCAGGACAAGGAGGGGCTCCTCAACCAGCTCCACGTGCAGACTGAGGTGGGTAAATGAGTTAACGTAAAGGCTCAGTGCCATCAAAAACATCATATTACTGTGTTTTATATATATTTCCACACTGAGTTTGGAGAACTACTGTGAAAATTATGATAAGTCCCTTTTAGTGTAAGAGCTGTTGGAAAAGACTTCCTGAAATTTCAGCCTGTTTTGGTGGGGTTGAGGTTTGGCCTGCCTGGTGACATCACCAGGAGGTAAAGTTAAAATAGGCCTGGTGACAGACTAATAATTTAATAGACCAATAAGAAAGAGTTCCAAACCTCTCTGCCAATAACAGCTAGTTTTCAGTTTTCCCTTCACCACCCAGGCCACTCCCAGACAGTCCAAACTAAATTCTTGGTTGAGAAATTATTCTTAGCTAAGAAGCTATTTCTGTTTCTTTTTCTAAAACCATTTTTAATTGAAGACGATTACGGTGAGGACCTTAATTGTTCCCCAGAAATAATTTGATATTGAGAGATAAAAATAAAAAAAACAGTTTGGGCCTTTAACACTATGAAACACATTATTTGGAATTGTTCAGTGACTGTAGGAGTTAATCTGGACCCTGAGTTTTGTTCAGTGACTGTAGGAGTTAATCTGGACCCTGAGTTTTGTTCAGTGACTGTAGGAGTTAATCTGGACCCTGAGTTTTGTTCAGTGACTGTAGGAGTTAATCTGGACCCTGAGTTTTGTTCAGTGACTGTAGGAGTTAATCTGGATCCTGAGTTTTGTTCAGTGACTGTAGGAGTTAATCTGGATCCTGAGTTTTGTTCAGTGACTGTAGGAGTTAATCTGGATCCTGAGTTTTGTTCAGTGACTGTAGGAGTTAATCTGGATCCTGAGTTTTGTTCAGTGACTGTAGGAGTTAATCTGGATCCTGAGTTTTGTTCAGTGACTGTAGGAGTTAATCTGGATCCTGAGTTTTGTTCAGTGACTGTAGGAGTTAATCTGGACCCTGAGTTTTGTTCAGTGACTGTAGGAGTTCATCTGGATCCTGAGTTTTGTTCAGTGACTGTAGGAGTTCATCTGGATCCTGAGTTTTGTTCAGTGACTGTAGGAGTTAATCTGGATCCTGAGTTTTCAGCACTTGCCTTTGTCCCGATAAGGATAGTACTTGTGTTTTCAGAATCTGTTGGCACATGAAATACAGTACTCTGGCCCATATTTGAACCGACACAGCTCTGTATTGTCCTATAGGTGAACAGAGAGTTGAAGAAGCTGCTGGTAGCCTCTGTAGGTGATGACCTGCAGTACTCTGGTCCATATTTGAACCGACACAGCTCTGTATTGTCCTATAGGTGAACAGAGAGTTGAAGAAGCTGCTGGTAGCCTCTGTAGGTGATGACCTGCAGTACTCTGGTCCATATTTGAACCGACACAGCTCTGTATTGTCCTATAGGTGAACAGAGAGTTGAAGAAGCTGCTGGTAGCCTCTGTAGGTGATGACCTGCAGTACTCTGGTCCATATTTGAACCGACACAGCTCTGTATTGTCCTATAGGTGAACAGAGAGTTGAAGAAGCTGCTGGTAGCCTCTGTAGGTGATGACCTGCAGTACTCTGGTCCATATTTGAACTGACACAGCTCTGTATTGTCCTATAGGTGAACAGAGAGTTGAAGAAGCTGCTGGTAGCCTCTGTAGGTGATGACCTGCAGTACCATTTTGAGCGTTTGGCCAGAGAGAAGAACCAGCTGATCTTAGAGAACGAGGCTCTGGGTCGCAGCCGGGCCTCCACAGCAGAACAGCTGGAACGCATGTCTATACAATGTGATGTCTGGAGGAGCAAGTTCCTAGCGTCCAGGTAGGGGTGAGGGGGTGACGGAGGGAAGGAGTGTGTGTGTGTGTGTCAGTGTGTATCAACTGACTGTTGTGTGTGTGTGTGTGGTATCTCTTCAAGAGTGATGGCGGAGGAGCTGACCAATGCCAGGGTTTCTCTCCAGCACCAGACCAGAGAGGCTCAGAGCGCCATCACAGACCTGCTGAGTGAGAGAGACGAGTTCTCTAGAGACATGATGCTAACCCACAGGTACAACACACAGACATGATGCTAACCCACAGGTACAACACACAGACATGATGCTAACCCACAGGTACAACACACAGACATGACGCTAACCCACAGGTACAACACACAGACATGATGCTAACCCACAGGTACAACACACAGACATGATGCTAACCCACAGGTACAACACACAGACATGATGCTAACCCACAGGTACAACACACAGACATGATGCTAACCCACAGGTACAACACACAGACATGATACTAACCCACAGGTACAACACATAGACATGACGCTAACCCACAGGTACAACACACAGACATGATGCTAACCCACAGGTACAACACACAGACATGATGCTAACCCACAGGTACAACACACAGACATGATGCTAACCCACAGGTACAACACACAGACATGATGCTAACCCACAGGTACAACACACAGACATGATGCTAACCCACAGGTACAACACACAGACATGATGCTAACCCACAGGTACAACACATAGACATGATGCTAACCCACAGGTACAACACACAGACATGATGCTAACCCACAGGTACAACACACAGACATGATGCTAACCCACAGGTACAACACATAGACATGATGCTAACCCACAGGTACAACACACAGACATGATGCTAACCCACAGGTACAACACACAGACATGATGCTAACCCACAGGTACAACACACAGACATGATGCTAACCCACAGGTACAACACATAGACATGATGCTAACCCACAGGTACAACACACAGACATGATGCTAACCCACAGGTACAACACACAGACATGATGCTAACCCACAGGTACAACACATAGACATGATGCTAACCCACAGGTACAACACACAGACATGATGCTAACCCACAGGTACAACACACAGACATGATGCTAACCCACAGGTACAACACACAGACATGATGCTAACCCACAGGTACAACACACAGACATGACACTAACCCACAGGTACAACACACAGACATGACGCTAACCCACAGGTACAACACACAGACATGATGCTAACCCACAGGTACAACACACAGACATGATGCTAACCCACAGGTACAACACACAGACATGATGCTAACCCACAGGTACAACACACAGACATGACGCTAACCCACAGGTACAACACACAGACATGATGCTAACCCACAGGTACAACACACAGACATGACACTAACCCACAGGTACAACACACAGACATGATGCTAACCCACAGGTACAACACACAGACATGACACTAACCCACAGGTACAACACATAGACATGACGCTAACCCACAGGTACAACACACAGACATGACGCTAACCCACAGGTACAACACACAGACATGATGCTAACCCACAGGTACAACACACAGACATGATGCTAACCCACAGGTACAACACACAGACATGATGCTAACCCACAGGTACAACACACAGACATGATGCTAACCCACAGGTACAACACACAGACATGATGCTAACCCACAGGTACAACACACAGACATGATGCTAACCCACAGGTACAACACAGACATGATGCTAACCCACAGGTACAACACAGACATGATGCTAACCCACAGGTACAACACACAGACATGATGCTAACCCACAGGTACAGTAGGACTTCTATACAACACACAGACATGATGCTAACCCACAGGTACAACACAGACATGATGCTAACCCACAGGTACAACACACAGACATGATGCTAACCCACAGGTACAGTAGGACTTCTATACAACACACAGACATGATGCTAACCCACAGGTATAACACTGACATCACGCTAACCCACAGGTACAACACACAGACATGATGCTAACCCACAGGTACAGTAGGACGTCTATACAACACACAGACATGATGCTAACCCACAGGTACAACACACAGACATGATGCCTACCCACAGGTACAACACACAGACATGACGCCTACCCACAGGTACAACACACAGACATGACGCTAACCCACAGGTACAACACACAGACATGACGCTAAGCCACAGGTACAGTAGGACTTCTATACAACACACAGACATGACGCTAACCCACAGACATGATGCTAACCCACAGGTACAGTAGGACATGATGCTAACACACAGACATGATGCTAACACACAGACATGATGCTAACCCACAGGTACAGTAGGACATGATGCTAACACACAGACATGATGCTAACACACAGACATGATGCTAACCCACAGGTACAGTAGGACTTCTATACAACACACAGACATGATGCTAACACACAGACATGATGCTAACCCACAGGTACAACACAGAGACATGATGCTAACCCACAGGTACAACACACAGACATGATGCTAACACACAGACATGATGCTAACCCACAGGTACAGTAGGACTTCTATACAACACACTAGTGGTAAAACTCACATAGGAACATAAAGTAATTGAGATACCCACCACAGTACCAGCGATACAGAGGATGTGTATGTGTGTCTCTCTCCCAGGTCTCTGGAGCAGCTGCTGGTCTCTCTCCAGTGGGGTCGACAGCAGACCTACTACCCCAGTGGCCAGCCACTCAGCACGGGAGAACTAGCCCTAGCCAATCACAAGCTGGCGGACGCCATCAACTCCCGCCTGCTGGGGAAGGTTGGGCCAGTAGGGAGCAGCAGTGGAGCCGGGCTGGGAAAAGGAAGACAGGCCTCAGAGCTCCCTAACACCTCACACACGCCGGCTGAGAAGATGGCTGAGAAGGTAGGAAGTGGAGTGGGACTCCCCAGCAGGACTCTCACACTGGCCTCTATCCAGAAACAACCCGCTCACTCTTTTTGTCTTTCTCTCCTCCTTCCCTTCTCAGGTGTTGAAGATCCTGGACCCTATTTCCTGTTCAGACAACGAGGAAGAAACCTCCCCCCTCTCTATCTCTGACTCCTCCCCCTCGGCCTTCCTGACCAATAAGAAGAGCATCGGCCGGTTCCACCCTTACACTCGCTATGAGAACATCACCTTCAACTGCTGCGAGCGCTGCAGCGGAGACATCCTGGTACTCTAGGGGTCAGAGGGCAGGGGTCGTGACCTTTAACCTGGACAGGTCAACGCAGGCCGCTGTGAGGAACACCAGTCGGCTCTCCCTCCGTCGAACCGTCTGGTTTCACAGCGACCTCAGAGCGGGACTTGACTGGAAGCACGGCAGAAGCTGACGAAACAACCGTTGATTTTAATTGGCTGATGTCTCAGTCCGTCACCGTCTCATAACTCTTAGAACCTCCCACGACATTGTGGGCTTCAGAACGTGAGCAGAGCAAGTGATTTAAACAAGGAAGTGAGTTCGGTATTCCATCTTAGAATCAATTGGGCTTCCCAAAAATAATATGGTCAAAATTATATAGCACGTGTCAAAGTCATTCCACGGACGGCCGAGTGTCTGTGGGTTTCTGGTCCTTCCTTGTACTTGACTGGTGAATTGAGGTACCTGATTAGTAAGCAACTCCCTTCACCTGGTTGTCTAGGTTACTAATTAGTAAGGAACTCCCCTCACCTGGTTGTCTAGGCTACTAATTAGTAAGGAACTGCCCTCACCTGGTTGTCTAGGTTACTAATTAGTAAGGAACTGCCCTCACCTGGTTGTCTAGGTTACTAATTAGTAAGGAACTGCCCTCACCTGGTTGTCTAGGTTACTAATTAGTAAGGAACTGCCCTCACCTGGTTGTCTAGGTTACTAATTAGTAAGGAACTGCCCTCACCTGGTTGTCTAGGCTACTAATTAGTAAGCAACTTCCCTCACCTGGTTGTCTAGGTTACTAATTAGTAAGGAACTGCCCTCACCTGGTTGCCTGGGCTACTAATTAGTAAGCAACTTCCCTCACCTGGTTGTCTAGGTTACTAATTAGTAAGGAACTGCCCTCACCTGGTTGTCTAGGCTACTAATTAGTAAGCAACTTCCCTCACCTGGTTGTCTAGGTTACTAATTAGTAAGGAACTGCCCTCACCTGTTTGCCTAGGTTACTAATTAGTAAGGAACTGCCCTCACCTGGTTGCCTAGGCTACTAATTAGTAAGCAACTTCCCTCACCTGGTTGTCTAGGATACTAATTAGTAAGGAACTGCCCTCACCTGGTTGTCTAGGCTACTAATTAGTAAGCAACTTCCCTCACCTGGTTGTCTAGGTTACTAATTAGTAAGGAACTGCCCTCACCTGGTTGTCTAGGCTACTAATTAGTAAGCAACTTCCCTCACCTGGTTGTCTAGGTTACTAATTAGTAAGGAACTGCCCTCACCTGGTTGTCTAGGCTACTAATTAGTAAGGAACTTCCCTCACCTGGTTGTCTAGGCTACTAATTAGTAAGGAACTGCCCTCACCTGGTTGTCTAACTCTTTGAGAGAGGTTACACCAGACCTGTCATTAGACAGTCATTCATAAGGGAGGGAGGGAGAAACATTTTAAGACTGTTGGGACTAGCTTTTAGCTAGTGAGTCATGACACCCTCAGTGTTAGACAGCATCTATTGAGAGAACCCTGCTGAAGACTAGTGAGTCATGACGTCATGATTCCCTCAGTGTTAGAGACAGCATCTATTGAGAGAACCCTGCTGAAGACTAGTGAGTCATGACGTCATGATGCCCTCAGTGTTAGACTGCATCTATTGAGAGAACCCTGCTGAAGACTAGTGAGTCATGACGTCATGATGCCCTCAGTGTTAGACAGCATCTATTGAGAGAACCCTGCTGAAGACTAGTGAGTCATGACGTCATGATTCCCTCAGTGTTAGAGACAGCATCTATTGAGAGAACCCTGCTGAAGACTAGTGAGTCATGACGCCCTCAGTGTTAGACTGCATCTATTGAGAGAACCCTGCTGAAGACTAGTGAGTCATGACGTCATGATTCCCTCAGTGTTAGACAGCATCTATTGAGAGAACCCTGCTGAAGACTAGTGAGTCATGATGCCCTCAGTGTTAGACAGCATCTATTGAGAGAACCCTGCTGAAGACTAGTGAGTCATGACGTCATGATTCCCTCAGTGTTAGACAGCATCTATTGAGAGAACCCTGCTGAAGACTAGTGAGTCATGATTCCCTCAGTGTTAGACTGCATCTATTGAGAGAACCCTGCTGAAGACTAGTGAGTCATGATGCCCTCAGTGTTAGACAGCATCTATTGAGAGAACCCTGCTGAAGACTAGTGAGTCATGACGCCCTCAGTGTTAGACAGCATCTATTGAGAGAACCCTGCTGAAGACTAGTGAGTCATGACGTCATGATTCCCTCAGTGTTAGACAGCATCTATTGAGAGAACCCTGCTGAAGACTAGTGAGTCATGACGTCATGATTCCCTCAGTGTTAGACAGCATCTATTGAGAGAACCCTGCTGAAGACTAGTGAGTCATGACGTCATGATTCCCTCAGTGTTAGAGACAGCATCTATTGAGAGAACCCTGCTGAAGACTAGTGAGTCATGACACCCTCAGTGTTAGACAGCATCTATTGAGAGAACCCTGCTGAAGACTAGTGAGTCATGACGTCATGATTCCCTCAGTGTTAGACAGCATCTATTGAGAGAACCCTGCTGAAGACTAGTGAGTCATGACGTCATGATTCCCTCAGTGTTAGAGACAGCATCTATTGAGAGAACCCTGCTGAAGACTAGTGAGTCATGACGTCATGATTCCCTCAGTGTTAGACTGCATCTATTGAGAGAACCCTGCTGAAGACTAGTGAGTCATGACGCCCTCAGTGTTAGACTGCATCTATTGAGAGAACCCTGCTGAAGACTAGTGAGTCATGATTCCCTCAGTGTTAGACTGCATCTATTGAGAGAACCCTGCTGAAGACTAGTGAGTCATGACGTCATGATTCCCTCAGTGTTAGACTGCATCTATTGAGAGAACCCTGCTGAAGACTAGTGAGTCATGACGTCATGATGCCCTCAGTGTTAGACAGCATCTATTGAGAGAACCCTGCTGAAGACTAGTGAGTCATGACGCCCTCAGTGTTAGACTGCATCTATTGAGAGAACCCTGCTGAAGACTAGTGAGTCATGACGTCATGATTCCCTCAGTGTTAGAGACTGCATCTATTGAGAGAACCGTGCTGAAGACTAGTGAGTCATGACGCCCTCAGTGTTAGACTGCATCTATTGAGAGAACCCTGCTGAAGACTTGTGAGTCATGATTCCCTCAGTGTTAGACAGCATCTATTGAGAGAACCCTGCTGAAGACTAGTGAGTCATGACGCCCTCAGTGTTAGACTGCATCTATTGAGAGAACCCTGCTGAAGACTAGTGAGTCATGATTCCCTCAGTGTTAGACTGCATCTATTGAGAGAACCCTGCTGAAGACTAGTGAGTCATGACGTCATGATTCCCTCAGTGTTAGACTGCATCTATTGAGAGAACCCTGCTGAAGACTAGTGAGTCATGACGTCATGATGCCCTCAGTGTTAGACAGCATCTATTGAGAGAACCCTGCTGAAGACTAGTGAGTCATGACGCCCTCAGTGTTAGACTGCATCTATTGAGAGAACCCTGCTGAAGACTAGTGAGTCATGACGTCATGATGCCCTCAGTGTTAGAGACTGCATCTATTGAGAGAACCCTGCTGAAGACTAGTGAGTCATGATGCCCTCAGTGTTAGAGACTGCATCTATTGAGAGAACCCTGCTGAAGACTAGTGAGTCATGACGCCCTCAGTGTTAGACTGCATCTATTGAGAGAACCCTGCTGAAGACTAGTGAGTCATGACGTCATGATGCCCTCAGTGTTAGACTGCATCTATTGAGAGAACCCTGCTGAAGACTAGTGAGTCATGACGCCCTCAGTGTTAGACTGCATCTATTGAGAGAACCCTGCTGAAGACTAGTGAGTCATGACGTCATGATTCCCTCAGTGTTAGACAGCATCTATTGAGAGAACCCTGCTGAAGACTAGTGAGTCATGATTCCCTCAGTGTTAGACAGCATCTATTGAGAGAACCCTGCTGAAGACTAGTGAGTCATGATTCCCTCAGTGTTAGACTGCATCTATTGAGAGAACCCTGCTGAAGACTAGTGAGTCATGACGCCCTCAGTGTTAGACTGCATCTATTGAGAGAACCCTGCTGAAGACTAGTGAGTCATGATTCCCTCAGTGTTAGACTGCATCTATTGAGAGAACCCTGCTGAAGACTAGTGAGTCATGACGTCATGACGCCCTCAGTGTTAGACTGCATCTATTGAGAGAACCCTGCTGAAGACTAGTGAGTCATGATGCCCTCAGTGTTAGACTGCATCTATTGAGAGAACCCTGCTGAAGACTAGTGAGTCATGATTCCCTCAGTGTTAGACAGCATCTATTGAGAGAACCCTGCTGAAGACTAGTGAGTCATGACGCCCTCAGTGTTAGACTGCATCTATTGAGAGAACCCTGCTGAAGACTAGTGAGTCATGACATCATGACGCCCTCAGTGTTAGACTGCATCTATTGAGAGAACCCTGCTGAAGACTAGTGAGTCATGATGCCCTCAGTGTTAGACTGCATCTATTGAGAGAACCCTGCTGAAGACTAGTGAGTAATGACTTCATGATTCTCTCAGTGTTAGAGAATGCATCTATTGAGAGAACCCTGCTGAAGACTAGTGTGTCATGACGCCCTCAGTGTTAGACTGCATCTATTGAGAGAACCCTGCTGAAGACTTGAACTCAGGCTAAGATGCTATTTATCAAATGAAATGTCGTGTATATAGAAATGCATTCCTCAATGGTGTTATGATTGTGAAAGCTTTATTCAACTTGGCAAGTCAGTTAAGAACAAATTCTTATTTACAAAGACGCCCTACAGGGGCAGAACGACTGATTTTAACCTTGTTCAGCTCGAGGATTCGATCCATCAACCTTTCGGTTACTTGCCCATCTCTCTAACCACTAGGCTACCTGCCTCCCAAGCAGTATGATTGATTCACCATCAGGTTTTTTTTTTATTCTGAGGGTTATATTTATTGAATTGATCTGATGAGTATTGTAGATGTGTGGAAACAGGAGAGGCAGGGCTGTGGTCAGAGGATGTTTCTGACAGACAGAAGGTTGTAGATGTGTGGAAACAGGAGAGGCAGGGCTGTGGTCAGAGGATGTTTCTGACAGACAGAAGGTTGTAGATGTGTGGAAACAGGAGAGGCAGGGCTGTGGTCAGAGGATGTTTCTGACAGACAGAAGGTTTTTAGTTGAAAGGTAAAAGGTTCCCTACATATTCAAGGTGTTTCTGGATTCTTTGCAGAGGGGAAGTGACCCGAAGATGTTGCTGTATCGTCCGTTTGCACTGGGAGGAGGCAGAAAGGCAGCGTTTCTGCTGTCCAGTGAGATTCGAGCAGAAATCATCTGATACCCAATGATATTAGATCTATATTTGTGTGGAATACTTCAGGAAGGACCCCTGGACTTTGTCCACATTTTGTTGTGTTACAGCCTCAATTTTAAAATGGATTAAATTCATTGTTTGTCACTGTCCTCAGTACTCTATAATGTCAACGTGGAACTATGTTTTCAGAAATGTTTACAAATGAATAAAAAATGAAAAGCTGGAATGTCGAGTCAATAAGGGAAATGGGGGAAACCTAGTCAGTTGTACAGCTGAATGCATTCAACTGAAATGTGTCTTCCGCATTCAACCCCTCTGAATCAGAGAGGTGCGGCTGGGGCTGCCATAATCGACATCCACTTCTTCGGTGCCCAGGGAACTGTGGGTTACCTGCCTTGTTCAGGGGAACAGTGGGTTAACTGCCTTATTCAGGGGAACAGTGGGTTAACTGCCTTGTTCAGGGGAACAGTGGGTTAACTGCCTTGTTCAGGGGCAGAATGGCAGATTTGTACCTTGTCAGCTCGGGGATTCGATCCAGCAACCTTTCAGTTACTGTATCGAGTGTTCAACCCCTCTCGTTGTGGCTTAAATAAGTTCAGGAGTGAGAATGTGCTTAACAAGTCACATTAGTTGCATGGACTCTCGCTGTGGGCAATAATAGTGTTTAACATGATTTTCTAATGACTTCCTCATCTCTGTATTATCGGAAGGTTCCTCAGTCGAGCAGTTAATGTCAAACACAGATTCAACCACAAAGACAAGGGAGGTTTTTCCAATGTCTCACAAAGAAGATCATCTATTGGTAGATGGGTGAAAATTGGAATATCCTTTTGAACACGGTGAAGTTATTAATTACACTTTGGATGGTGTATCAATACACCCAGTCACTACAAAGATACAGGTGTCCTTCCTAACTCAGTGTATCAATACACCCAGTCACTACAAAGATATAGGTGTCCTTCCTAACTCAGTTGCCGGAGAGGAAGGAAACCACTCAGTGATTTCACCATGAGGCCAATGGTGACTTTAAAACAGTTAGAGATTAATGGCTGTGATCGGAGACAACTGAGGATGGATCAACATGGTTGTAGTTACTCCACAATACTAACCTAAATGACAGAATGAAAAGAAGGAAGTCTGTACAGGATAACAAATATTCCAAAACATACTTCCTGTTTGCAACGAGGTACTAAAGTCATACTGCAAAAAAATGTGGCAAAGAAATGAACTTTTTGTCCTGAATACAAAGTGTTACGTTTGGGGAAATCCAATACAACACATTACTGAGTACCATCTCTTTATTTTCAATCATAGTGGTGGCTGCATCATGTTATGGGTATGCTTGTAATCGTTAAGGACTGGGGAGTTTTTCAGGATAAAAAATAAACAGACTGGAGCTAAACACAGGAAGAATCCTAGAGGAAAACCTGGTTCAGTCTGCTTTCCACCAGACACTGGGAGAGGAGTTCACCTTTCATCAGGACAATAAACCTAAAACACAAGGCCACATCTACACTGGGAGATGAGTTCACCTTTCATCAGGACAATAAACCTAAAACACAAGGCCACATTTACACTGGAGTTGCTTACCAAGAAGACAGTGAATGTTCCTGAGTGGTCGAGTTACTGCTGACCTAAATCTACTTCACAATCTATGTCAAGACCTGAAAATAGTTGAGTAGCAATGATCAACAACCAATTTGACAGACAGAGCTTGAAGAATTTTGAAAATAATAAATGGGCAAATGTTGCACAATCCAGGTGTGGAAAAGCTCTTAAGAGATTTACCCAGAAAGCCTAGCAGCTTTAATGGCTGCCAAAGGTGCTTATCTAAGGTATTGACCATTAAGGTTTTCACTTTGTCATTATGGGGTATTGTGTGTAGATGGGTGAGAATTATTCACCCTCTGGCAAATTAGTTGTTGATCATTGCTAGACGGCCATTTTTTTTTTAGGTCTTTCCATAGATGTTCAAGTAAGTCTAAACTATCTAGTCAGGAACATCCACTGTCTTGGTCGCAACTCTAGTGTAGATTTGATCTTGTGTTTAAGGTGTGTGAATACATGAGATATTTCAGCTAATTTCTTTTTCCAACACGTTTGCTAAAATTTCTCAACACATTTTCACCTTGTCATTATGGAGTATTGTGTGTAGATGGGTGGGATAAAAAAAATAATAAATTGAATCCATTTTGATTTCAGGGTCAAAAGGTCAAAGGTTATGACTACTGTACTTTCTGAAGGCATTGTATCTCCCCGATGAAGAACCTGAAAACATTTCACTTTTAAGAAAACGAAAGTAGATGAAAGTATAAATAAGAATGTTTTTTTGGGGGGGTTCACAGTTGTTGATGTTGACCATTTTCACTTTGTAAAGATTTTTCTAAATTCCTTAATGTCAGAAAACAAAATTAAAGATGAGTTAAATCTATTTACTGTTTAGTGAGCCGGATGAGGAGGTCCTGGACTGGCGTGGTTACACTTGGTCTGTGGTTGTGAGGCCGGTTAGACGCATGGAGGGAGCGATTTTGGAGGCAGTTTATGGTAGAGAAATTAACATTAAAATCTCTGGCAACAGCTCTGGTGGACATTCCTGCAGTCAGCATGCCAACTGCACACTCCCTCAGGCCACTTTAAGATGTGTGGTTTTGTCACACAACACAATGCAACAGATGTCTCCAGTTTTGAGGGAGTGTTGGAATTGGCTGACTGACTGCAGGAATGTCCACCTGGAGCTTTTGCCAAAGTGGTATTTTATTGTACCCCAGCACAAGGTGCACCTGTGTAACGACCATGCTGTTTAAATCAGCTTCTTGATATGCCACACCTGTCAAGTGGATGGATCATCTTGACAAATAAAAAATGCTCACTAACAGGGATGTAAAACAAATGTTGAGAGAAATAAGCTTTTTGTACATGTGGAAAATGTTCTGGATCTTTTATTTCAGCTCGTCAAACATGGGACAAACACTTCACTATATATTTTATATATGTTTTCCCTCATTGACACGAAGTAGCAAATACGCCAACGATTCCAAACAATCAACAGTCTCACTGAGTTGCTTATCAAAAAATGTTTCTGTTCATGGTCCACCTGAAGCTGTTGCCGAACTGGCCTTTTATAGTCCCCCAGCACAAGGTGCACCTGTGTAATGATCATGCTGTTTTAATCAGCGTCTTGATATGCCACACCTGTCAGGTGTTCAAGGCATTTAGAAGTGCTCTGAATCCATTAACACAACAGGGTGAAACTGAAGAACATTCAAAGGAGAAATGTCTCAGAATATTTGGCCCAATAAGGCTACTCTTCCTCCTGCAATTTCTTCCCGCTCTTGGCTGTACTGTTCCGATCCTCCATCTTGGTTTTTAGTGATGTCCGTACCCTGGTGGTGGTCTGTGTGTTCTGTCTGTTCTCTGCATCCCCTGTAGGTACTGCTTCCTTACTGACTGCTACCGTGTCTCTGCTACTGAATAAACTGTCTTTATGTCTGCTAGTGGATCCTCTCTCTCTGACCACACCATTCATCTGTTTCTGTCTCCACTCCTCCATACCATCTCTGTCTCCAGTCCTGATTGCTCTGTCTCCAGTCCTGATTGCTCTGTCACTGTCTCCTCTGTCTCCAGTCCTGATTGCTCTGTCACTGTCTCCAGTCCTGATTGCTCTGTCACTGTCCCCACTCTTCAATACACTGTCTCTTCTACTAAATGCCCTCTCTCTGTCCCCACTTCTGAATGTTCTATCACAGTCTCTGTCCCCAGCCCTGAACCCTGTGTCTCCTCTGGTTCTGCCACTAAACCTCCTGTCCTTATCTGAGCCTCTGTCTCTGTCCTGCTGGGGTTTCTCCTGGTAGAATCCATCATGTTTCCTCTTGGGTACGTGCTCCAGCGCCTCCTCCCACCTCCCACTCTCCTTCAGTGTCAGCAAGATGCGTATCATCTGATCCAGGGTCAGGTTCTTGGCCCCCGTCTCCCATTGGAGGAAGTCATCAAGCGGCAGACGGGCCGTATTCAGCTTCAGACGCTTGGCGTTGGCCAGGGAGAGCCCTGATTGGATGGAGCGGTCCACCATGGAGCCCACGATGTAGACCTTAGAGTTGTCGAAGGTACGGAGGACGTTGGGGGAGTCAGCCGTCAGGTAGACCAAGTCGTCCCGGGGGAACAGGTCCACGTGACGTTGCTCTGTGGAGGTGATGAGGAGGCGCTCCCAGGCCTCGGCGCCGTACCGTTTAACCAGCTCCCTGTGGTAACCCCCGTCCGGCTGCAAGTTACAGAAGTGTAGGTGGAAGGGGTCCGGGGCTCGGCGGTTCCACCCCTCCACCTCCATCAGCTGGGACACAGTGTTCTCCACCTCGCGACGCGTCATCTGCTGTTCGTAGGACATATCGAACACCAGCGGCTGGCCGAACACCACGGCCTGGGCCGACCTCCACCCCAGCAGCTTGTCCAGGGAACGACCCCAGAACTGGAGAAGGAAAGTGTTCCTCAGTTCCCCCTCCTCTCCTCTCACACCGCCAGGCCTGATCCTATCGTCCTCCAGAAACCTCTCACTCCTCTCTGCCTTCTTCTTCTCCTGTTTCTGCTTGTGGTTGTTCTTGTGGCCCTCCTTGATGGCCAGGTATTTCAGGTACTTCTTCTTGGAGGACTTGGTTTGGAACTCAGCCAGGATCCCCAGCTCCTCGTCAGTCATGATCTCTGGCACCAGCTTCCCAGCCTGACGCCACATCACTACCAGCTCTCTGGTGGCCTCCAGTGGGGAGACCTCCTCCTGCCCTGCTACACCTCCTCCTGGTCCTGAAGGAGCAGCACCACCACCTCCCTCCTCACCTCCCTGTTTCTCCTCCTCCATCGCTGGGACCTGAAACCTCATCACAGATTTCCATATGTCCAGGTCCAGTTTCTCTTCAGTCTGATCTTCTTTAGACTGAGGGAGGGGTACATCTTTTCTTAGTGTGGCCCCAGTATAGAGAGGCCGGTTTAGGGGTGCAGAGTGGTGGGGTGGGAGAAGGCAGGTGAGTGGTAGCTGTTTATTTGCGACAGTGGATACCAGCGGGAGACGCCGACGCAGCTCGTTCAAAAGCGGTGGGGTGAGAAACCTCATCATTTCAATGGTTTGATGATACATGCAAATGGAGTCAAGATGTTGACACTCACGTCGTTATATTTAAAGTTCCAGAAGTGTCCATCCGGAGAGGAGGAAATACCGTTCGACATGCAGACAAGATAAAAAGCGACTGTGTTTATGTTCCATAATCACGAGAAGAGAAAAAATCATACAAACTGCAATTAAGGTCCACTCTCAACAAGGACAGAATGGATCATATAATCGTGGTAGTATTCCATTGAATGTCTTACATTTGTGTCAGTCTGAATTCAATTTTACATCCGTGCTCATCGAAAAGAATGTTGAAAGGTCACGTTGAAAACGTGTGCAACGCCATTATTCAGTCGTGCTGATGCAAGTGCAAAATATATTTGTTCCGGGATTAATGTTCTGGGCATAACAATTTGTACAGAAGACTGTCTCACATTTCACCAATCATACAAAAAATATATGTTATTTTCCCACGTCAATACATAGTAAACAACGTTTAATGCAAGAGACAATTTGGAACCGGAAATTACCCTAAACTACCAACTGAGTTTAAACTTCACCTGAGTCCTGCTCAATGGTTCGTATATAAACTAGGTGACTGATAGGGGCGCTGTGTTGAAGCCACAGTGCCTCCATCTTGACACTCCCCCACCGTTGTAAAGCATATTTTGGAAGCTATAGAAAGGGTGCTCCAAAAAACGCTAAAAAGCCCATTGGGCTTCTATTATCAGAATGCTAACAAAATTAGCACAATTAATAGCGAATTTCCATGGAGGTTGCTAGCTAAATATTCTACATTCGTTTTTTGCCACGTTTATTATATTACAAACACCTTAATGCATACTTTTAAATGATATTATGTTAGCGAAACATAAAATATATATTTTTTAAATTCCTTAAAAGTATAATTGTTTTAGATTACTAATGTTATTGTTCCCAAATACTTAAATACATGTAATTTTGTCCTTGAAACATTTAAAGCTGCAATATAAACGTTTTTGGAAAACCCCACCAAATTCACATAGAAATGTGTGCTATAGATCTGTCATTCTCATTGAAAACAAGTCTAAGAATCAGTAGATGTGTGCTATTTCTATGCTTCCCGTAAGTGTTTTCATTTTTGTGTCCTTTACTTTAGGTTTTGTACACCAGCTTCAAACCACTGAAAATATATATTTTTTGGTTATGGCTAATATATTTCACAGCGGTTTAGATGGTACAATGATTCTCTACACTATACTTGCTTGTTTTGTCACATAAACTGAAATGAGGCAAACTATTCTAAATGTTAGCAACCAGGAAATGGTGGAGTGATTTCTGCATAGTGCATATTTAATTGAAATACTTTAGAATTACATTCACTCCAATGGAAGACTGCGCCTACTGGGGAGTGGCAATATGGCCGACCAGTGGCTTCAAAGTCTCTCAATGGCCAATGTATAGAATCATCAATCCATGGTTTAAATACATCTAGGGTTTATATACATCGCCCGGTGTTTTTTATTTATTGTATTCAGAGGAATGTCCCTGTATTGATGTGTAATATATTGGTATTATTGCTGCAATAATAATAATACCAAAATAATAAACATTTGTCTGATAAATATGTGTATGTGACCAATAAAAATGGATTTGATTTGAAAGAGCGGCATATGTCTGACTTGTGGATCCCGTTTTCCAAAGTATGGCAAAAGCATTGGGTAAAGTCAAATCAGTGATCGTCATGAGAAGTGGGTTAGTTTTGATTTCTTGTGTTTCTGAGGTACAGAAGAAATGTCTGTTGGACATCAAACAAGCTGATGGATATAATGTAGTGGCACCTGTCTAGGGAGGACACCTGTCTAGGGAGGCCACCTGTCTAGGGAGGACACCTGTCTAGGGAGGACACCTGTCTAGGGAGGCCACCTGTCTAGGGAGGACACCTGTCTAGGGAGGACACCTGTCTAGGGAGGGCACCTGTCTAGGGAGGACTCCTGTCTAGGGAGGGCACCTGTCTAGGGAGGACTCCTGTCTAGGGAGGACACCTGTCTAGGGAGGACACCTGTCTAGGGAGGGCACCTGTCGAGGGAGGACACCTGTCTAGGAGGACACCTGTCGAGGGAGGACACCTGTCTAGGGAGGACACCTGTCTAGGGAGGACACCTGTCGAGGGAGGACACCTGTCTAGGAGGACACCTGTCTAGGGAGGACACCTGTCTAGGGAGGACACCTGTCTAGGGAGGACACCTGTCTAGAGAGGACACCTGTCTAGGGAGGACACCTGTCTATGGAGGACACCTGTCTAGGGAGGACACCTGTCTATGGAGGACACCTGTCGAGGGAGGACACCTGTCTAGGGAGGACACCTGTCTAGGGAGGACACCTGTCTAGGGAGGACACCTGTCTAGGAGGACACCTGTCGAGGGAGGACACCTGTCTAGGGAGGACACCTGTCTAGGGAGGACACCTGTCTAGGAGGACACCTGTCGAGGGAGGACACCTGTCTAGGGAGGACACCTGTCTAGGGAGGACACCTGTCTAGGAGGACACCTGTCTAGGGAGGACACCTGTCTAGGAGGACACCTGTCTAGGAGGACACCTGTCTAGGGAGGACACCTGTCTAGGAGGACACCTGTCTAGGAGGACACCTGTCTAGGAGGACACCTGTCTAGTAGGACACCTGTCTAGGGAGGACACCTGTCTAGGAGGACACCTGTCTAGGAGGACACCTGTCTAGTAGGACACCTGTCTAGGGAGGACACCTGTCTAGTAGGACACCTGTCTAGGGAGGACACCTGTCTAGTAGGACACCTGTCTAGGAGGACACCTGTCTAGGAGGACACCTGTCTAGTAGGACACCTGTCTAGGAGGACACCTGTCTAGGGAGGCCACCTGTCTAGGAGGACACCTGTCTAGGGAGGACACCTGTCTAGGGAGGACACCTGTCTAGGGAGGACACCTGTCTAGGGAGGACTCCTGTCTAGGGAGGACACCTGTCTAGGGAGGACACCTGTCTAGGGAGGACACCTGTCTAGTAGGACACCTGTCTAGGGAGGACACCTGTCTAGGAGGACACCTGTCTAGGGAGGACACCTGTCTAGGGAGGACACCTGTCTATGAGGACACCTGTCTAGGAGGACACCTGTCTAGGGAGGACACCTGTCTAGTAGGACACCTGTCTAGGGAGGACACCTGTCTAGGGAGAACACCTGTCTAGGGAGGACACCTGTCTAGGAGGACACCTGTCTAGGGAGGACACCTGTCTAGGAGGACACCTGTCTATGAGGACACCTGTCTAGGAGGACACCTGTCTAGGGAGGACACCTGTCTAGTAGGACACCTGTCTAGGGAGGACACCTGTCTAGGGAGAACACCTGTCTAGGAGGACACCTGTCTAGGGAGGACACCTGTCTAGGGAGGACACCTGTCTAGGAGGACACCTGTCTAGTAAGTAATTTCTGGATGTGGAATCTCTCCCTACTCCAGTGTACCTGGGATGTATGTTTAGATGTGGAATCTCTCCCTACTCCAGTGTACCTGGGATGTATGTTTAGATGTGGAATCTCTCCCTACTCCAGTGTACCTGGGATGTATGTTTAGATGTGGAATCTCTCCCTACTCCAGTGTACCTGGGATGTATGTTTAGATGTGGAATCTCTCCCTACTCCAGTGTACCTGGGATGTATGTTTAGATGTGGAATCTCTCCCTACTCCAGTGTACCTGGGATGTATGTTTAGATGTGGAATCTCTCCCTACTCCAGTGTACCTGGGATGTATGTTTAGATGTGGAATCTCTCCCTACTCCAGTGTACCTGGGATGTATGTTTAGATGTGGAATCTCTCCCTACTCCAGTGTACCTGGGATGTATGTTTAGATGTGGAATCTCTCCCTACTCCAGTGTACCTGGGATGTATGTACTGTTGGAGCTTCTGTAAAAAGGCCTTTTACAATGTTCTTTCTGCCAAATGTGTGAGCATGGAAGAAGTGTCTGCAGACGGGAGAAGCTGAGATGTGTGATGTGTGGGAAAGACCACTATGAAGGAGATGTTAAATGTTTAGTAGAAGAGAATAGACAAGGAGCAACATGTTGCAACTGTGTTGGGGAGCATGAAGAGCAATCAACTGTGGTGTGGAGCATGAAGAGCAATCAACTGTGGTGGGGAGCATGAAGAGCATGAAGATCAATCAACTGTGGTGGGGAGCATGAAGTGCAATCAACTGTGGTGGGGAGCATGTAGAGCATGAAGATCAATCAACTGTGGTGGGGAGCATGAAGTGCAATCAACTGTGGTGTGGAGCATGAAGCGCAATCAACTGTGGTGGGGAGCATGAAGAGCATGAGGGGCAATCAACTGTGGTGGGGAGCATGAAGAGCAATCAACTGTGGTGGGGAGCATGAAGAGCAATCAACTGTGGTGGGGAGCATGAAGAGCATGAAGATCAATCAACTGTGGTGGGGAGCATGAAGAGCATGAAGAGCTATCAACTATGGTGTGGAGCATGAAGTGCAATCAACTGTGGTGGGGAGCATGAAGAGCATGAAGAGCATGAAGAGCAATCAACTGTGGTGGGGAGCATGAAGCGCAATCAACTGTGGTGAGGAGCATGAAGAGCATGAGGGGCAATCAACTGTGGTGGGGAGCATGAAGAGCAATCAACTGTGGTGGGGAGCATGAAGAGCAATCAACTGTGGTGGGGAGCATGAAGAGCATGAAGATCAATCAACTGTGGTGGGGAGCATGAAGAGCATGAAGAGCTATCAACTGTGGTGGGGAGCATGAAGAGCATGGAGAGCAATCAACTGTGATGGGGAGCATGAAGAGCAATCAACTGTGATGGGGAGCATGAGGAGCATGAAGTGCAATCAACTGTGGTGGGGAGCATGAAGAGCAATCAAATGTGGTGGGGAGCATGCAGAGCAATCAACTGTGGTGGGGAGCATGAAGAGCAATCAACTGTGGTGGGGAGCATGAAGAGCATGGAGAGCAATCAACTGTGGTGGGGAGCATGCAGAGCAATCATTGGAGTTCCGGATGTAGGGTGAAAGAGACTGAGATTGCTCAAATCAAAGGCAGTTGAGAGTCTCCTATGCAGAGGCTGGCAAAAGGGTTGAAAGAGTGAGTATATCTGAAGGTCCTGCGGTAGAACGGTATGCCTACATTGGAGCCTTCAGCACAGGCTGAGAATCAACAGCAGGACTCTAGTGGACTCTGTGTCATTTAAAGCATTGGTGATAGACGGAACTGCACAAGTTGAATGTAAGTCAAGAAAGATCGATATAATTGTTAATGTAGCTGAACTGTTTCTGGGATTAAAATCTTTATACATTATTATTATTATTTTATTTTTTGTTGTTAAAATGTTTGTTTTCACCCCACCCAGTAGGTGGTGGCAATGTACCATTTTGGGATGTAGAAGAAGAAAACCGTGCTGCCTCTGCCTGCCTCTGAACTTTCTCTCCCCTCTTAACCATCTCCCTCAGATGACCACTCAAAGCCATGCATTTTCTATTGACTGTCAATCTCATTATGTCTTGTTTTGGTGCTTTAAAGCGCTTTGAGATTCTTTATGTAATGAATAACGCTATAAAAGTTGAATAAATTATAATTAACAGTTGCTGTTTCTGGCGGACATTTTATGTGGTTGCAAAACAAACGGAAGTGACTCGGATGTCACTTCCGTTTGTTTGTTGTGATCCGCTAGCGGCGGTTTCTATGCGATTCGAAGCGGGACCGTTGAAATTATGAAAACAGCGACCACTGAACACAGGGTTGTTCGCGAATATAAATAGTAAATTCTAAACCCCATTTAATTTATGGATATTACAACAAAAAAACAGAATCATTTGTAAGGAATTAGCCAGCTAGCTATGAAGCTACCTGTTGGACAGTGAACTATTCGACGTTAGCTAACTATAACTATGTAACTAACTAGTACAGTACAGTAGCTAACAGTTAATGCAACCACAGACAAGGAGCTAGTTACCAGTATATGTCGTGCAACAGTCGACGTTGTTAGCTAGTTAGTACAATCATGCAACTAGCTAGCTAACGCCTTAACTGTCCTTGAACTATTGAGTTCACTAATCCTTAATCTTCGGTAATACTCAAATTATATGCTCAGTAGTTAGCTGGCAAAAAGCAGATCACTACTTGTTTGACAAAAGCGAGGTAGCTAACGTTATCTATCTTCAAAATGCCTCCGAAGAAGCAGAAAAACCCGTCGGTGAATATCTCCAGCTCGCTAGAGGAGTCGGAAGAATTCAGTCTGGAGACCACGGTGCCTACGGAAGACATCTCGTCGTCGGACGAACGGGACCGCACCGGGACACAGAAAGTCACCCGACAGCTCATCGAGAGGAAAGAGCTACTGCACAACTTACAGCTGTTAAAAATAGAGATGTCGCAGAAAAATCTCATCATAGATAACATGAAAGTGGACCACTTGACAAAGGTAGTTAGCTAGGATCTCAAAGATGTTCTATCGAGCTACCAAACCTTCACATCAGCATACATGTGGGGTTGCTTCTCAAATAGGCTCCTATTCTATTACTTATGACTAGAGGGCCCTAAAGTAGGGACGTCAAACGACGTTCAGCCTGCATCTTTATGTCTCTAAGTAAAGCATTTCACTGTTAGTTTACACTTGTCTATGAAGAATGTGACTTAAAATGTGACTTGCTGCACAGACCCTATGGACACTCCTCTAGACCCCCCCCCCCTAAAAAACCCATCTGTCCCTCTTTAAAGTTACTCTTGGCAGTTTTAATAGTAGAATGCACAAGGTGCAATTTCTAAATTGGGTGGTGCATAATCAGGTCCTCTTGTCATGTCAGTCAATACAGTATTCATAACGTGTCAGAGATGTCCAGATCAACTATCCCACGTCAGCTAAAGTTAAAAAATAATAACATTTCAACTAGCCCACGTCAGCTAAAGTTTAAAAATAAAAACATTTCAACTAGCCCATGTCAGCTAAAGTTAAAAAATAAAAACATTTCAACTAGCCCACGTCAGCTAAAGTAAAAAAATAATAACATTTCAACTAGCCCACGTCAGCTAAAGTTAAAAAATAATAACATTTCAACTAGCCCACGTCAGCTAAAGGTAAAAAATAATAACATTTCAACTAGCCCACGTCAGCTAAAGTTAAAAAATAATAACATTTCAACTAGCCCACGTCAGCTAAAGTTAAAAAATAATAACATTTCAACTAGCCCACGTCAGCTAAAGTTAAAAAATAATAACATTTCAACTAGCCCACGTCAGCTAAAGTTTAAAAATAATAACATTTCAACTAGCCCATGTCAGCTAAAGTTTAAAAATAATAACATTTCAACTAGCCCACGTCAGCTAAAGTTAAAAAATAAAAACATTTCAACTAGCCCACGTCAGCTAAAGTTTAAAAATAATAACATTTCAACTAGCCCACGTCAGCTAAAGTTTAAAAATAATAACATTTCAACTAGCCCACGTCAGCTAAAGTTTAAAAATAAAAACATTTCAACTAGCCCATGTCAGCTAAAGTTAAAAAATAATAACATTTCAACTAGCCCATGTCAGCTAAAGTTAAAAAATAATAACATTTCAACTAGCCCACGTCAGCTAAAGTTAAAAAATAATAACATTTCAACTAGCCCACGTCAGCTAAAGGTAAAAAATAATAACATTTCAACTAGCCCACGTCAGCTAAAGTTAAAAAATAATAACATTTCAACTAGCCCACGTCAGCTAAAGTTAAAAAATAATAACATTTCAACTAGCCCACGTCAGCTAAAGTTAAAAAATAATAACATTTCAACTAGCCCACGTCAGCTAAAGTTAAAAAATAAAAACATTTCAACTAGCCCACGTCAGCTAAAGTTTAAAAATAATAACATTTCAACTAGCACACGTCAGCTAAAGTTAAAAAATAATAACATTTCAACTAGCCCACGTCAGCTAAAGTTAAAAAATAATAACATTTCAACTAGCCCACGTCAGCTAAAGTTAAAAAATAAAAACATTTCAACTAGCCCACGTCAGCTAAAGTTTAAAAATAATAACATTTCAACTAGCACACGTCAGCTAAAGTTTAAAAATAAAAACATTTCAACTAGCACACGTCAGCTAAAGTTAAAAAATAATAACATTTCAACTAGCCCATGTCAGCTAAAGTTAAAAAATAGTTTAAAAAACATTTACTCATAAAGTGTTAAACAAATCAAAATATATTTTATATTTTAGATTCTTCAAAGTAGCCACCCTTTTGCCTTGATGACAGCTTTGCACACGCTTGGCATTCTCTCAACCAGCTTCACCTGGAATAATTTTCCAACAGTCTTGCTGAGCACTTGTTGGCTGCTTTTCATTCCCTCTGCGGTCCAACTCATCCCAAACCATCTCAATTGGGTTGCGGTTGAGTGATTGTGGAGGCCAGGTCATCTGATGCCTCATTCTCCTTCTTGGTGTTAGGTCATTGTCCTATTGAAAAACTATGCCATATCATTTTTTAACTGTGCTGTTTCACAAAAGGTTGTGAACCTAAATACATTTTCCAGACCCAGTATAATTTGCATTTCATTATCTTGTTGTTTTTCGTCCCACCCTTTTAACTCCAAACACAACCTGTCCTTTCAACATGAATTTCCCATGGTATTGTACTTAATCAGGTAGGAACTGATAAAGGAGTCCAAAAACGGCCATTTTAGATTTATTTACATTATACACCAGATATCACCAGAACGGGGTATGTCCTGCCCCGGCTGAAGTAGTGCACTATAATAGGAAAGATAATTAGGGGCCATTGGGGACACGCTTATGTATCCCTCTACTTGTTCTGTGCTCTCTTCCCTAGACGGAGGAGCTGGAGGAGAGGCTGAATGTTGCCCTGCACCAGAAACAAGTCCTGGCTCTGAGACTGGACAGCCAGCTGCAACTCACCCAGGATGAGAGGAGGTAGGAACAGATCTGAGACTGGACAGACAGCTGCAACTCACCCAGGATGAGGAGGTAGGAACAGATCTGAGACTGGACAGACAGCTGCAACTCACCCAGGATGAGAGGAGGTAGGAACAGATCTGAGACTGGACAGACAGCTGCAACTCACCCAGGATGAGGAGGTAGGAACAGATCTGAGACTGGACAGACAGCTGCAACTCACCCAGGATGAGGAGGTAGGAACAGATCTGAGACTGGACAGACAGCTGCAACTCACCCAGGATGAGGAGGAGGTAGGAACAGATCTGAGACTGGACAGACAGCTGCAACTCACCCAGGATGAGTAGGTAGGAACAGATCTGAGACTGGACAGCTGCAACTCACCCAGGATGAGAGGAGGTAGGAACCGTAGGGGTCGTAGGTCAACACAGGATCACCTTGCTGAACCCAGAACCTCTAAAAGATTGAAAGATGTTCAACCAAGTCTCTCTGATCAGTCGTAGGGGTCGTAGGTCAACACAGGATCACCTTGCTGAACCCAGAACCTCTAAAAGATTGAAAGATGTTCAACCAAGTCTCTCTGATCAGTCGTAGGGGTCGTAGGTCAACACAGGATCACCTTGCTGAACCCAGAACCTCTAAAAGATTGAAAGATGTTCAACCAAGTCTCTCTGATCAGTCGTAGGGGTCGTAGGTCAACACAGGATCACCTTGCTGAACCCAGAACCTCTAAAAGATTGAAAGATGTTCAACCAAGTCTCTCTGATCAGTCGTAGGGGTCGTAGGTCAACACAGGATCACCTTGCTGAACCCAGAACCTCTAAAAGATTGAAAGATGTTCAACCAAGCAGGCATGGAAAGGGTCCCCTCTTTTTATATTTGCCTCAAGTCAGTGTGGTTCTCTGTCTGTCCTGCAGGAAGCAGCAGGCTCTGAGGAAGCAGGAGATGGATGGGATCCTACTGAGACAGAAGCAGCTGGAGGAGACTAACAGACGGCTGTGTGACAAGGCAGGAGACCTGCGACGCAGCCTCAGGGACCTGGAGCTCACCGAGGACAAATACAAGGAGCTCCGAGATATCCCAGAGGAGAGACTCTCTATCACTGAATACGTAGCGGTGAGAACTGGGGAGAGATCCTGCTAATGTGGTGTGGTAATGATGTGTGTTAATGCAGTGTGTTGTGTTATAATGCAGTGTGTTGTTATAATGCAGTGTGTAGTATTATAATGCAGTGTGGTGTGTTAATGCAGTGTGTTGTTATAATGCAGTGTGCTGTGTGTTAATACAGTGTGTTGTGTTAATGCAGTGTGGTGTGTTAATGCAGTGTGTTGTTATAATGCAGTGCGCTGTGTGTTAATGCAGTGTGTTGTGTTATAATGCAGTGTGTTGTTATAATGCAGTGTGTTGTGTTATAATGCAGTGTGTTGTTATAATGCAGTGTGTTGTGTTAATGCAGTGTGTTGTGTTATAATGCAGTGTGTTGTGTTATAATGCAGTGTGTTGTTATAATGCAGTGTGTTGTGTTATAATGCAGTGTGTTGTGTTATAATGCAGTGTGTTGTGTTATAATGCAGTGTGTTGTTATAATTCAGTGTGTTGTGTTATAATGCAGTGTGTTGTGTTATAATGCAGTGTGTTGTGTTATAATGCAGTGTGTTGTTATAATGCAGTGTGTTGTGTTATAATGCAGTGTGTTGTGTTATAATGCAGTGTGTTGTGTGTTAATGCAGTGTGTTGTGGTAATGCAGTGTGTTGTGTTATAATGCAGTGTGTTGTGTTATAATGCAGTGTGTTGTGTGTTAATGCTGTGTGGTGTGTTATAATGCAGTGTGTTGTGTTATAATGCTGTGTGGTATGTTATAATGCAGTGTGTTGTGTTATAATGCAGTGTGTTGTGTTATAATGCAGTGTGTTGTGTTATAATGCAGTGTGTTGTGTTATAATGCAGTGTGTTGTGTTATAATGTTGTGTGTTAATGCAGTGTGTTGTGTTATAATGCAGTGTGTTGTGTTATAATGCAGTGTGTTGTTATAATGTTGTGTGTTGTGTTATAATGCAGTGTGTTGTGTTATAATGCAGTGTGTTGTGTGTTAATGCAGTGTGTTGTTATAATGCAGTGTGTTGTGTTATAATGCAGTGTGTTGTGTTATAATGCTGTGTGGTGTGTTATAATGCAGTGTGTTGTGTGTTAATGCAGTGTGTTGTTATAATGCAGTGTGTTGTGTTATAATGCAGTGTGTTGTGTGTTAATGCAGTGTGTTGTTATAATGCAGTGTGTTGTGTTATAATGCAGTCTGTTGTGTTATAATGCAGTGTGTTGTGTTATAATGCAGTGTGTTGTGTTATAATGCAGTGTGTTGTGTGTTAATGCAGTGTGTTGTTATAATGCAGTGTGTTGTGTTATAATGCAGTGTGTTGTGTTATAATGCAGTGTGTTGTGTTATAATGCAGTGTGTTGTGTTATAATGCTGTGTGTTGTTATAATGCAGTGTGTTGTTATAATGCAGTGTGTTGTGTGTTAATGCAGTGTGTTGTGTGTTAATGCAGTGTGTTGTTATAATGCAGTGTGTTGTGTTATAATGCAGTGTGTTGTGTTATAATGCTGTGTGGTGTGTTATAATGCAGTGTGTTGTTATAATGCAGTGTGTTGTTATAATGCAGTGTGTTGTGTTATAATGCAGTGTGTTGTTATAATGCAGTGTGTTGTGTTATAATGCAGTGTGTTGTGTTATAATGATGTGTGGTGTGTTATAATGCAGTGTGTTGTGTTATAATGCAGTGTGTTGTGTGTTAATGCAGTGTGTTGTGTTATAATACTGTGTGTTGTGTTATAATGCTGTGTGTTGTGTTATAATGCAGTGTGTTGTGTGTTAATGCAGTGTGTTGTGTTATAATGCAGTGTGTTGTGTGTTAATGCAGTGTGTTGTTATAATGCAGTGTGTTGTGTTATAATGCAGTGTGTTGTGTTATAATGCTGTGTGGTGTGTTATAATGCAGTGTGTTGTTATAATGCAGTGTGTTGTTATAATGCAGTGTGTTGTGTTATAATGCAGTGTGTTGTGTTATAATGCTGTGTGTTGTTATAATGCAGTGTGTTGTGTTATAATGCAGTGTGTTGTATGTTAATGCTGTGTGGTGTGTTATAATGCAGTGTGTTGTGTTATAATGCAGTGTGTTGTTATAATGCAGTGTGTTGTGTTATAATGCAGTGTGTTGTGTTATAATGCAGTGTGTTGTGTTATAATGCTGTGTGTTGTTATAATGCAGTGTGTTGTGTTATAATGCAGTGTGTTGTGTTATAATGCTGTGTGTTGTTATAATGCAGTGTGTTGTTATAATGCAGTGTGTTGTGTTATAATGCAGTGTGTTGTGTGTTAATGCTGTGTGTTGTTATAATGCAGTGTGTTGTTATAATGCAGTGTGTTGTGTTATAATGCAGTGTGTTGTTCTCCCAGGTGTGTTCATGCTGTGTGGTGTTCTCCCAGGTGTGTTAATGTGTTAATGGTGTTCTCCCAGGTGTGTTCATGCTGTGTGGTGTTCTCCCAGGTGTGTTAATGTGTTAATGTGTTAATGGTGTTCTCCCAGGTGTGTTAATGCTGTGTGGTGTTCTCCCAGGTTTATTTCTATGAGGTGGTGAGTCCTCTCAAAGCCCAGCTCTCTGAGCTCCATGTCAAGAGGAACAGCCTGACAGATGACCTGGAGACACACAGGACTGAGATCAAGGCCCTTATGAAGGTACACACACACACACACACACACACACACACACACACACACACACACACACACACACACACACACACACACACACACACACACACACACACACACACACACACACACACACACACACACAGAGGACAGATTAAAGCCTTCATGGAGCTACAGACAGAGAGAGGACAGATCAGAGCCTTCATGGAGCTACAGACAGAGAGAGGACAGATCAGAGCCTTCATGGAGTTACAGACAGAGAGAGGACAGATCAGAGCCTTCATGGAGCTACAGACAGAGAGAGGACAGATCAGAGCCTTCATGGAGGTACAGACAGAGAGAGGACAGATCAGAGCCTTCATGGAGGTACAGACAGAGAGAGGACAGATCAGAGCCTTCATGGAGCTACAGACAGAGAGAGGACAGATCAGAGCCTTCATGGAGCTACAGACAGAGAGAGGACAGATCAGAGCCTTCATGGAGCTACAGACAGAGATAGGACAGATCAGAGCCTTCATGGAGGTGCAGACAGAGAGAGGACAGATCAGAGCCTTCATGGAGGTGCAGACAGAGAGAGGACAGATCAGAGCCTTCATGGAGGTGCAGACAGAGAGAGGACAGATCAGAGCCTTCATGCAGGTACTGTTTGTCTTAGAGCAGTGTCGGTCCATGTGATTGTATTGTAACCTTCCTCCTGTGGTGTAGAGTTACGAGGAGGAGCGCAGGGTGAGGTCAGAGCTGGAGATCAGGAACCAGAGACTAACTCTGGAGCTGGCTGACACTAAAGGGCTCATCCAGGAGGGAGACTTCAAGCGGGACAACTACTCTAACATCAAACGGTAAGAGAGAGAGAGGGAGAGGGAGGAAAGACCACCTCTGTTTTCAGCAAGTGTCCCTGTCAGATCAAATGTCTGGAGAAGGATTTACAAAATGGACTCTTTCACTTTGAAAAATGTATTTGTGTGTTTAGACATTTAGAAACTAAACGTCGATCCTCCCTTCCTTTCCAGTGAGCGGGATGCGTTTGAGTGTGAGGTGGGAGAGTTGAGGAAGAGGCTGGAGCTGCTGGAGATGACTCATGAGGTCCAGACCAGGGAGAGGAATGAGCTGAGTCGAGAGGTACAACACCAACCTGGATACTACTGCTACCTGCCTAACACCTTGATGTTGCCAACACGGGACTTTTCACAGTACCACTGATTGGCTGATAGATGTTGTCTCACCTTCCTTAGTGGAAGATACTGACTGGAAGTCCCTCTGAATTACAGCATCTGCTAAATGACAACATGTCACGTTAAATGTCCTCCAGCAGAAGGTGCCCCTCCTCCAGATGGATAAAGACTACCTCTAACTCTTCTGTCCTCCAGGTGTCTGCAGCAGACAGTGACCCTCCTCCAGATGGATTGACTACCTCTAACCCCTCTGTGTTCCAGGTGTCTACTCTGCAGCAGACGGTGACCCTCCTCCAGATGGATAAAGACTACCTCTAACCCCTCTGTGTTCCAGGTGTCTACTCTGCAGCAGACGGTGACCCTCCTCCAGATGGATAAAGACTACCTCTAACCCCTCTGTGTTCCAGGTGTCTACTCTGCAGCAGACGGTGACCCTCCTCCAGATGGATAAAGACTACCTCTAACCCCTCTGTGTTCCAGGTGTCTACTCTGCAGCAGACGGTGACCCTCCTCCAGATGGATAAAGACTACCTCTAACCCCTCTGTCCTCCAGGTGTCTACTCTGCAGCAGTCGGTGACCCTCCTCCAGATGGATTAACTACCTCTAACCCCTCTGTCCTCCAGGTGTCTACTCTGCAGCAGACAGTGACCCTCCTCCAGATGGATTGACTACCTCTAACCCCTCTGTCCTCCAGGTGTCTACTCTGCAGCAGACAGTGACCCTCCTCCAGATGGATTGACTACCTCTAACCCCTCTGTCCTCCAGGTGTCTACTCTGCAGCAGTCGGTGACCCTCCTCTAGATGGATAAGACTACCTCTAACCCCTCTGTTCTCCAGGTGTCTACTCTGCAGCAGACGGTGACCCTCCTCCAGATGGATTGACTACCTCTAACCCCTCTGTCCTCCAGGTGTCTACTCTGCAGCAGACGGTGACCCTCCTCCAGATGGATTGACTACCTCTAACCCCTCTGTCCTCCAGGTGTCTACTCTGCAGCAGACGGTGCCCCTCCTCCAGATGGATAAAGACTACCTCTAACCCCTCTGTCCTCCAGGTGTCTACTCTGCAGCAGTCAGTGACCCTCCTCCAGATGGATTGACTACCTCTAACTCTTCTGTCCTCCAGGTGTCTACTCTGCAGCAGTCAGTGACCCTCCTCCAGATGGATAAAGACTACCTCTAACCCCTCTGTCCTCCAGGTGTCTGCAGCAGACGGTGACCCTCCTCCAGATGGATAAAGACTACCTCTAACCCCTCTGTCCTCCAGGTGTCTACTCTGCAGGAGTCAGTGACCCTCCTCCAGATGGATTGACTACCTCTAACCCCTCTGTCCTCCAGGTGTCTACTCTGCAGCAGACAGTGACCCTCCTCCAGATGGATTGACTACCTCTAACCCCTCTGTCCTCCAGGTGTCTACAGCAGACGGTGACCCTCCTCCAGATGGATAAGACTACCTCTAACCCCCCTGTCCTCCAGGTGTCTACTCTGCAGCAGACGGTGACCCTCCTCCAGATGGATAAAGACTACCTCTAACCCCTCTGTCCTCCAGGTGTCTACTCTGCAGCAGACAGTGACCCTCCTCCAGATGGATTGACTACCTCTAACCCCTCTGTCCTCCAGGTGTCTACTCTGCAGCAGTCAGTGACCCTCCCCCAGATGGATTGACTACCTCTAACCCCTCTGTGTTCCAGGTGTCTACTCTGCAGCAGACGGTGACCCTCCTCCAGAAGGATAAGGAATATGTTCACAGACAGAGCATGGAGCTGAATGTGCGCTGTGCCCACCAGGAAGACCGTCTAGAGAGGCTGCAGACCCAGCTGGACGGCGCCCAGAGGGCCAGGGAGGAGGTCTATCACAAATACATCGCTTCTAGGTCAGTACCCCTCCCTAACCCTTCTGGGTCGGTACCCCACCCTAACCCTTCTATATCAGTACTCCTCCCTAACCCTCCTAGGTCAGTACTCCTCCCTAACCCTTCTAGGTCAGTACCCCTCCCCAACCCAATAACAGCCTCCACTCTTCTGGGAAGTCATTAATATGGAGTTGGGTCCCCCTTTGCTGCTATAACAGCCTCCACTCTTCTGGGAAGTCATTAATATGGAGTTGGTTCCCCCTTTGCTGCTATACCAGCCTCCACTCTTCTGGGAAGTCATTAATATGGAGTTGGTCCCCCCTTTGCTGCTATAACAGCCTCCACTCCTCTGGGAAGGCTTTCCACTACATGTTGGTACATTGCTGTGGGGACTTGCTTTCATTCAGCCACAAGAGCATTAGTGAGGTCGGGTACTGATGTGGGCGATTAGTCCTGGCTTGCAGTCTGCTTTCCAATTCATCCCAAAGGTGTTCGATGGGGTTGAGGTCAGGGCTCTGTGCAGGCCAGTCAAGTTCTTCCACACTGATTTCAACAAACCATTTCTGTATGGACCTCGCTTTGTGCACGGGGGCATTGTCATGCTGAAACAGGAAAGGGCCTTCCCCAAACTGTTGCCACACAGTTGGAAGCACAGAATCATCTAGAATGTCATTGTTATGCTGTAGTGTTAAGATTTCCCTTCATTGGAACTAAGGGGCCAAAACCATTATTTCTCCTCCACCAAACTTTACAGTTGGCACTATGCATTCAGCCTCGTAACGTTCTCCTGTCATCCACCAAACCCAAATTCGTGCGTCGGACTGCCAGTTGGTGAAGTATGATTCATCACTGCAGACGATGGAGTTTCCACTGCTCCAGAGTCCAATGGCGGTGAGCTTTACACCACTCCAGCCGGCGCTTGGCATTTCACATGGTGATCTTAGACTTGTGTGCAGCTGCTCGGCCATGGAAACCCATTTCATTTAATTTGGGTTAAATGCGGTTAGACACATTTCAGTTGAATAAATTCAGTTGAATAACTGACTTAGTTTGGAACTCTGTCGTGAGTTCTGGAACTTTCCACTTCACAATAGAGGCAATTACAGTTGACCCGGGGCAGAAATGTGACAAACTGACTTGTTGGAAAGGTGGCATCCTATGACGGTGCCACGTTGAAAGTCACTGAGCTCTTCAGTAAGGCCATTCTACTGTCAATGTTTGTCTATGGAGATTGCATGGCTGTGTGCTCGATTTTATACACCTGTCCACAACGGTTGTGGCTGAAATAGCCAAATTCATTAATTTGATGGGGTGTCCACATACTTTTGTATATACTGTACCAGTCAAAAGTTTGGACACACCTAATTCATTCAAGGTTTTTTATTTCTTTTTGCTATTTTCATAGCAAAACTATGAAATAACACATATGGAATCATGTAGTAACCAAAATAGTGTTAAACAAATTAAAATACTTTTTATATTTTAGTTTCTTCCACGTAGCCACCCTTTTCTTTGATGACAGCTTTGCACACTCTTGGCATTCTCTCAACCAGCTTCACCTGGAATTATTTTCCAACAGTCTTGAAGGAGTTCCCACATATGCTGAGCACTTGTTCGCTGCTTTTATTTCACTCTGCAGTCCAACTCATCCCAAACCATCTCAACTGGGTTGAGGTCGGGGGATTGTGGAGGCCAGGTCATCTGATGCAGCACTCCATCACTCTCCTTCTTGGTCAAATAGCCCTTACACAGCCTGGAGGTGTGTTGGGTCATTGTCCTGTTGAAAAACAAATGATAGTCCCACTAATCACAAACCAGATGGGTTGATGTATCGCAGCAGAATGCTGTGGTAGCCATGCTGGTTAAGTGTGCCTTGAATTCTAAATAAACCACTGACACTGTCACCAGCAAAGCACCATCACACCTCCTCCTCCATGCTTCACGGTGGGAACCACACACCTCCTCCTCCATGCTTCACGGTGGGAACCACACATGCAGAGATCATTCGTTCAACTACTCTACATCTCACGAAGACACAGTGCTCGGAACCAAACATCTCATATTTGGACCGAAGGACATGTTTCCACCGGTCTAATGTCCACTGCTCGTGTTTCTTGGTCCAAGCAAGTCTCTTCTTCGTATTGGTGTCTTTTAGTACTGGCTTATTTGCAGCAATTCGACCATGAAGGTCTGATTCACGCAGTCTCCTCTGAACAGTGAAGCAGTGAAGCATTTATTTGGGCTGCAATTTCTGAGGCTGGTAACTCTAATGAACTTATCCTCTGCAGCAGAAGTAACTCTGGGTCTTCCATTGCTGTGGCGGTCCTCATGAGAGCCAGTTTCATCATAGCGCTTGATGGTTTTTACGGCTGCACTTGAAGAAACTGTCAAAGTACTTGAAATGTTCCGTATTGACTGACCTTCATGTCTTAAAGTAATGATGGACTGTCGTTTCTCTTTGCTTATTTGAGCTGTTCTTGCCATAATATGGACTTGGTCTTTTACCAAATAGGGATATCTTCTGTATACCACACCTACCTTGTCACAACACAACTGATTGGTTCAAACGCATTAAGAAGGAAAGAAATTCCACAATTTAACAAAGCACACCTGTTAATTGAAATGCATTCCAGGTGATTACCTCATTAAGCTGGTTGAGAGAATGCCAAGAGTGTGCAAAGCTGTCATCAAGGCAAAGGATGGCTACAATCAGGTATAATATAAGGGTTTTTCCACAGAGACCACTACAAGACAGAGTACGAGAATAAACTTGCTGAGGAGCTGGAGAACATTCGTCTGAAGACCAGCCAGGAGATCGACAGCCTGCAGAGGACCTCAAAGGAGATGTACGAGAGAGAGAACAGGTGAGATTATAGAGATGTATGAGAGAGAGAACAGGTGAGATTATAGAGATGTACCAGAGAGAGAACAGGTGAGATTATAGAGATGTACCAGAGAGAGAGAGAGAACAGGTAAGATTATAGAGATGTACCAGAGAGAGAGAGAGAACAGGTGAGATTATAGAGATGTACCAGAGAGAGAGAACAGGTGAGATTATAGAGATGTACCAGAGAGAGAGAACAGGTGAGATTATAGAGATGTACCAGAGAGAGAACAGGTGAGATTATAGAGATGTACCGGAGAGAGAAGAGGTGAGATTATAGAGATGTACCAGAGAGAGAACAGGTGAGATTATAGAGATGTACCAGAGAGAGAACAGATGAGATTATAGAGATGGACCAGAGAGAGAACAGGTGAGATTATAGAGATGTACCAGAGAGAGAACAGGTGAGATTATAGAGATGTACCAGAGAGAGAGAGAGAACAGATGAGATTATAGAGATGGACCAGAGAGAGAACAGGTGAGATTATAGAGATGTACCAGAGAGAGAGAGAGAGAGAGAGAGAACAGGTGAGATTATAGAGATGTACCAGAGAGAGAGAGAACAGGTGAGATTATAGAGATGTACCAGAGAGAGAGAGAGAACAGGTGAGATTATAGAGATGTACCAGAGAGAGAGAGAGAACAGGTGAGATTATAGAGATGAACCAGAGAGAGAACAGGTGAGATTATAGAGATGAACCAGAGAGAGAACAGGTGAGATTATAGAGATGTACCAGAGAGAGAACAGGTGAGATTATAGAGATGAACCAGAGAGAGAGAACAGGTGAGATTATAGAGATGAACCAGAGAGAGAACAGGTGAGATTATAGAGATGAACCAGAGAGAGAACAGGTGAGATTATAGAGATGAACCAGAGAGAGAACAGGTGAGATTATAGAGATGAACCAGAGAGAGAACAGGTGAGATTATAGAGATGAACCAGAGAGAGAACAGGTGAGATTATAGAGATGTACCAGAGAGAGAGAGAGAACAGGTGAGATTATAGAGATGAACCAGAGAGAGAACAGGTGAGATTATAGAGATGAACCAGAGAGAGAGAACAGGTGAGATTATAGAGATGTACCAGAGAGAGAACAGGTGAGATTATAGAGATGAACCAGAGAGAGAGAGAGAACAGGTGAGATTATAGAGATGAACCAGAGAGAGAGAGAGAACAGGTGAGATTATAGAGATGAACCAGAGAGAGAACAGGTGAGATTATAGAGATACCGCCCGTGTCCTCTAGAGGGGGCTCTTTCACTGTGTTCTGAATACAGTGCTGTACTTCACTCAGACCATGTATTCAGATATTCAACAAATTGGGTGATTCAGTGCCCCTAAAAATGCACCTTATTCCCTATTTAGTGCCCTTGTCGAAAGTAGTGCGCTATGCACCCTATTCGATAGTAGTGCTCTATGTACCCTATTCGATAGTGCACTACTTTTGACTAGGACCCATAGGTACCATTTGAGACAGTTTGATTGGGAGACTTTTTCTTTTTTACATGAAGTCGATTGTTTGTTAATTCTGATTCTGGTTTTAATTCTTACTGCTTCTGTCTGTCCTCTAGGAACCTCCGTGAGACGCGGGACAACGCAGTGCTGGAGAAGGACAGAGCGACGACGGCAGAGAGAGAGACACAGGCCAGATACGACCAGCTACTAGAACAGTAAGAGACAGAGACACAGGCCAGATACGACCAGCTACTAGAACAGTAAGAGAGAGAGACACAGGCCAGATACTACCAGCTACTAGAACAGTAAGAGAGAGAGACACAGGCCAGATACTACCAGCTACTAGAACAGTAAGAGAGAGAGACACAGGCCAGATACTACCAGCTACTAGAACAGTAAGAGAGAGAGAGACCAGATACTACCAGCTACTAGAACAGTAAGAGAGAGAGAGACCAGATACTACCAGCTACTAGAACAGTAAGAGAGAGAGAGACCAGATACTACCAGCTACTAGAACAGTAAGAGAGAGACCAGATACTACCAGCTACTAGAACAGTAAGAGAGAGAGAGAGAGAGACCAGATACTACCAGCTACTAGAACAGTAAGAGAGAGAGAGACCAGATACTACCAGCTACTAGAACAGTAAGAGAGAGACCAGATACTACCAGCTACTAGAACAGTAAGAGAGAGACCAGATACTACCAGCTACTAGAACAGTAAGAGACAGAGACCAGATACTACCAGCTACTAGAACAGTAAGAGAGAGAGAGACCAGATACTACCAGCTACTAGAACAGTAAGAGAGAGAGAGACCAGATACTACCAGCTACTAGAACAGTAAGAGAGAGACCAGATACTACCAGCTACTAGAACAGTAAGAGAGAGAGAGACCAGATACTACCAGCTACTAGAACAGTAAGAGAGAGAGAGAGAGACCAGATACTACCAGCTACTAGAACAGTAAGAGAGAGAGAGACCAGATACTACCAGCTACTAGAACAGTAAGAGAGAGACCAGATACTACCAGCTACTAGAACAGTAAGAGAGAGACCAGATACTACCAGCTACTAGAACAGTAAGAGAGAGACCAGATACTACCAGCTACGAGAACAGTAAGAGAGAGAGAGAGACCAGATACTACCAGCTACTAGAACAGTAAGAGAGAGACCAGATACTACCAGCTACTAGAACAGTAAGAGAGAGAGAGAGAGAGAGAGACCAGATACTACCAGCTACTAGAACAGTAAGAGACAGAGACCAGATACTACCAGCTACTAGAACAGTAAGAGAGAGAGAGACCAGATACTACCAGCTACTAGAACAGTAAGAGAGAGACCAGATACTACCAGCTACTAGAACAGTAAGAGAGAGAGACCAGATACTACCAGCTACTAGAACAGTAAGAGAGAGAGAGACCAGATACTACCAGCTACTAGAACAGTAAGAGACAGAGACCAGATACTACCAGCTACTAGAACAGTAAGAGAGAGAGATCAGATACTACCAGCTACTAGAACAGTAAGAGAGAGAGAGACCAGATACTACCAGCTACTAGAACAGTAAGAGAGAGACCAGATACTACCAGCTACTAGAACAGTAAGAGAGAGAGACCAGATACTACCAGCTACTAGAACAGTAAGAGAGAGAGAGAGAGACCAGATACTACCAGCTACTAGAACAGTAAGAGAGAGAGAGACCAGATACTACCAGCTACTAGAACAGTAAGAGAGAGAGAGACCAGATACTACCAGCTACTAGAACAGTAAGAGAGAGACCAGATACTACCAGCTACTAGAACAGTAAGAGAGAGACCAGATACTACCAGCTACGAGAACAGTAAGAGAGAGAGAGAGAGAGAGAGACCAGATACTACCAGCTACTAGAACAGTAAGAGAGACCAGATACTACCAGCTACTAGAACAGTAAGAGAGAGAGAGAGAGAGAGAGACCAGATACTACCAGCTACTAGAACAGTAAGAGAGAGACCAGATACTACCAGCTACTAGAACAGTAAGAGAGAGACCAGATACTACCAGCTACTAGAACAGTAAGAGAGAGACCAGATACTACCAGCTACTAGAACAGTAAGAGAGAGACCAGATACTACCAGCTACTAGAACAGTAAGAGAGAGAGAGACCAGATACTACCAGCTACTAGAACAGTAAGAGAGAGACCAGATACTACCAGCTACTAGAACAGTAAGAGAGAGAGAGACCAGATACTACCAGCTACTAGAACAGTAAGAGAGAGACCAGATACTACCAGCTACTAGAACAGTAAGAGAGAGAGAGACCAGATACTACCAGCTACTAGAACAGTAAGAGAGAGACCAGATACTACCAGCTACTAGAACAGTAAGAGACAGAGACCAGATACTACCAGCTACTAGAACAGTAAGAGAGAGAGAGACCAGATACTACCAGCTACTAGAACAGTAAGAGAGAGAGACCAGATACTACCAGCTACTAGAACAGTAAGAGAGAGACCAGATACTACCAGCTACTAGAACAGTAAGAGAGAGACCAGATACTACCAGCTACTAGAACAGTAAGAGAGAGACCAGATACTACCAGCTACTAGAACAGTAAGAGAGAGACCAGATACTACCAGCTACTAGAACAGTAAGAGAGAGACCAGATACTACCAGCTACTAGAACAGTAAGAGAGAGACCAGATACTACCAGCTACTAGAACAGTAAGAGAGAGACCAGATACTACCAGCTACTAGAACAGTAAGAGAGAGAGAGACCAGATACTACCAGCTACTAGAACAGTAAGAGACAGAGACCAGATACTACCAGCTACTAGAACAGTAAGAGAGAGACCAGATACTACCAGCTACTAGAACAGTAAGAGAGAGAGAGACCAGATACTACCAGCTACTAGAACAGTAAGAGAGAGAGAGACCAGATACTACCAGCTACTAGAACAGTAAGAGAGAGACCAGATACTACCAGCTACTAGAACAGTAAGAGAGAGAGAGACCAGATACTACCAGCTACTAGAACAGTAAGAGACAGAGACCAGATACTACCAGCTACTAGAACAGTAAGAGAGAGAGAGACCAGATACTACCAGCTACTAGAACAGTAAGAGAGAGAGAGACCAGATACTACCAGCTACTAGAACAGTAAGAGAGACAGAGACCAGATACTACCAGCTACTAGAACAGTAAGAGAGAGACCAGATACTACCAGCTACTAGAACAGTAAGAGAGAGACCAGATACTACCAGCTACTAGAACAGTAAGAGAGAGAGAGACCAGATACTACCAGCTACTAGAACAGTAAGAGAGAGAGAGACCAGATACTACCAGCTACTAGAACAGTAAGAGAGAGAGACCAGATACTACCAGCTACTAGAACAGTAAGAGAGAGACCAGATACTACCAGCTACTAGAACAGTAAGAGACAGAGACCAGATACTACCAGCTACTAGAACAGTAAGAGAGAGAGAGACCAGATACTACCAGCTACTAGAACAGTAAGAGAGAGAGACCAGATACTACCAGCTACTAGAACAGTAAGAGAGAGACCAGATACTACCAGCTACTAGAACAGTAAGAGAGAGACCAGATACTACCAGCTACTAGAACAGTAAGAGAGAGACCAGATACTACCAGCTACTAGAACAGTAAGAGAGAGACCAGATACTACCAGCTACTAGAACAGTAAGAGAGAGACCAGATACTACCAGCTACTAGAACAGTAAGAGAGAGACCAGATACTACCAGCTACTAGAACAGTAAGAGAGAGAGAGACCAGATACTACCAGCTACTAGAACAGTAAGAGACAGAGACCAGATACTACCAGCTACTAGAACAGTAAGAGAGAGACCAGATACTACCAGCTACTAGAACAGTAAGAGAGAGAGAGACCAGATACTACCAGCTACTAGAACAGTAAGAGAGAGAGAGACCAGATACTACCAGCTACTAGAACAGTAAGAGAGAGACCAGATACTACCAGCTACTAGAACAGTAAGAGAGAGAGAGACCAGATACTACCAGCTACTAGAACAGTAAGAGACAGAGACCAGATACTACCAGCTACTAGAACAGTAAGAGAGAGAGAGACCAGATACTACCAGCTACTAGAACAGTAAGAGAGAGAGAAACCAGATACTACCAGCTACTAGAACAGTAAGAGAGACAGAGACCAGATACTACCAGCTACTAGAACAGTAAGAGAGAGACCAGATACTACCAGCTACTAGAACAGTAAGAGAGAGACCAGATACTACCAGCTACTAGAACAGTAAGAGAGAGAGAGACCAGATACTACCAGCTACTAGAACAGTAAGAGAGAGACCAGATACTACCAGCTACTAGAACAGTAAGAGAGAGAGACCAGATACTACCAGCTACTAGAACAGTAAGAGAGAGACCAGATACTACCAGCTACTAGAACAGTAAGAGAGAGAGAGACCAGATACTACCAGCTACTAGAACAGTAAGAGAGAGAGACCAGATACTACCAGCCTGGTTCCAATACAATAGTTAGTGTATTCGACTAAAATGACTAAGTTGATGTTGAAGCGGGTGGATGGTCTGGGACAGCACTCTCTGAGACACTTGATACATACAGGCCCTGGTCTATATATATATATATATATATATAATGAGTGAGTATATATATATATATATACAGAATAAGAATATAAACACAACATGCTGCCATTTCAAAGATTTTACTGAGTGATATAAGGACATCAGTCATTGTAATAAATGTATTTGGCCCTCATCTATGGATTTCACATGACTAGTGAGTAGAGATATGCTCAATGAGTGACCTGACTGGGAGGAGAGATATGCTCAATGAGTGAGGAGAGATATGCTCAATGAGTGACATGACTGGGAGGAGAGATATGCTCAATGAGTGACATGACTAGTGAGTAGAGATATGCTCAATGAGTGACCTGACTGGGAGGAGAGATATGCTCAATGAGTGACCTGACTGGGAGGAGAGATATGCTCAATGAGTGACCTGACTGGGAGGAGAGATATGCTCAATGAGTGACCTGACTGGGAGGAGAGATATGCTCAATGAGTGACATGACTAGTGAGTAGAGATATGCTCAATGAGTGACCTGACTGGGAGGAGAGATATGCTCAATGAGTGACCTGACTGGGAGGAGAGATATGCTCAATGAGTGACCTGACTGGGAGGAGAGATATGCTCAATGAATGACCTGACTGGGAGGAGAGATATGCTCAATGAGTGACCTGACTGGGAGGAGAGATATGCTCAATGAGTGACATTACTAGTGAGTAGAGATATGCTCAATGAGTGACATGACTAGTGAGTAGAGATATGCTCAATGAGTGACATGTCTGGGAGGAGAGATATGCTCAATGAGTGACATGACTGATGAGTAGAGATATGCTCAATGAGTGAGTAGAGATAAGCTCAATGAGTGACATGACTGATGAGTAGAGATATGCTCAATGAGTGACATGACTGCTGAGTAGAGATATGCTCAATGAGTGAGTAGAGATATGCTCAATGAGTTGACATGTCTGGGAGTAGAGATATGCTCAATGAGTGACATGACTGATGAGTAGAGATATGCTCAATGAGTGACATGACTGGTGAGTAGAGATATGCTTAATGAGTTACATGTCTGGGAGTAGAGATATGCTCAATGAGTGACATGTCTAGTGAGTAGAGATATGCTCAATGAGTGACATGTCTAGTGAGTAGAGATATGCTCAATGAGTGACATGACTAGTGAGTAGAGATATGCTCAATGAGTGACATGTCTGGGAGGAGAGATATGCTCAATGAGTGACATGACTGATGAGTAGAGATATGCTCAATGAGTGACATGACTGATGAGTAGAGATATGCTCAATGAGTGAGTAGAGATATGCTCAATGATTGACATGACTGATGAGTAGAGATATGCTCAATGAGTGAGTAGAGATATGCTCAATGAGTGACATGTCTGGGAGTAGAGATATGCTCAATGAGTGACATGTCTGGGAGGAGAGATATGCTCAATGAGTGACATGATTAGTGAGTAGAGATATGCTCAATGAGTGACATGTCTGGGAGGAGAGATATGCTCAATGAGTGACATGTCTGGGAGGAGAGATATGCTCAATGAGTGACCTGACTGATGAGTAGAGATATGCTCAATGAGTGACATGTCTGGGAGGAGAGATATGCTCAATGAGTGACCTGACTGGGAGGAGAGATATGCTCAATGAGTGACATGACTAGTGAGTTGAGATATGCTCAATGAGTGACATGACTGTTGAGTACGCAGGCCATGGAAGTCTTCATTTTTAGCTTCTGAGAATTTTATATAAATCCTTGCGACACGTGCCTTATCATGTTGAGACATGAGGTGATGGCGGTGGATGAATGGCACGACAACGGGGCCTCAGGATCTCGCCACGGTATCTCTGTGTGCATTCAAATTGACACCTATAAAATATAACAGTGTTCGTTGTCCGTAGCTCATGCCTGCCCATCACCATAACCCCACCGCCACCACGGGGCGCTCTGTTCACAACGTTGACGTCAGCAAACTGCTCGCCCACACCAAGCCATTCACGTGGTCTGCAGTTGTGAGGCCGGTTTGACGTACTTCCAAATTCTCTAAAATTACGTTGTCGGCAGCTTGTGGTAGAGAAATTAACATGAAATCCTCTGGCAACAGCTCTGGTGAACATTCCTGCCGTCAGCATGCTAAGTGCTCCCTCAAAACCACTGACATCTGTGGGCGTTGTGTTGTGTGACGACAACTGCACATTTTAAAGTGGCCTTTTTACGGTCCCCCAGCACAAGGTGCACCTGTGTAATGATCATGCTGTTTTAATCAGCGTCTTGATAGGCCACACCTGTCAGGTGGATGGATTATCTTGGCAAAGGAGAAATGCTCACTAACAGGGATGTAAACAAATTTGTGGAAAACATTTTGAGAGAATTCATTTTTTTTTGGCATATGGAACATTTCTGTGATCTTTTATTTCAGCTCATGAAACATGAAACCAACACTTTTTAACGCTTTTAAATCAAAATCAAAATGTATTTGTCAAAAGCTCCCGAATACAACAGGTGTAGTAGACCTTACAGTGAAATGCTGAATACAACAGGTGTAGTAGACCTCACAGTGAAATGCTGAATACAACAGGTGTAGTAGACCTTACAGTGAAATGCTGAATACAACAGGTGTAGTAGACCTCACAGTGAAATGCTGAATACAACAGGTGTAGTAGACCTCACAGTGAAATGCTGAATACAACAGGTGTAGTAGACCTCACAGTGAAATGCTGAATACAACAGGTGTAGTAGACCTCACAGTGAAATGCTGAATACAACAGGTGTAGTAGACCTCACAGTGATATGCTGAATACAACAGGTGTAGTAGACCTTACAGTGAAATGCTGAATACAACAGGTGTAGTAGACCTCACAGTGAAATGCTGAATACAACAGGTGTAGTAGACCTCACAGTGAAATGCTGAATACAACAGGTGTAGTAGACCTCACAGTGAAATGCTGAATACAACAGGTGTAGTAGACCTCACAGTGAAATGCTGAATACAACAGGTGTAGTAGACCTTACAGTGAAATGCTGAATACAACAGGTGTAGTAGACCTTACAGTGAAATGCTGAATACAGCAGGTGTAGTAGACCTTACAGTGAAATGCTGAATACAACAGGTGTAGTAGACCTTACAGTGAAATGCTGAATACAACAGGTGTAGTAGACCTTACAGTGAAATGCTGAATACAACAGGTGTAGTAGACCTTACAGTGAAATGCTGAATACAACAGGTGTAGGTAGACCTTACAGTGAAATGCTGAATACAACAGGTGTAGTAGACCTTACAGTGATATGCTGAATACACCAGGTGTAGGTAGACCTCACAGTGAAATGCTGAATACAACAGGTGTAGTAGACCTCACAGTGAAATGCTGAATACAACAGGTGTAGTAGACCTTACAGTGAAATGCTGAATACAACAGGTGTAGTAGACCTTACAGTGATATGCTGAATACACCAGGTGTAGGTAGACCTTACAGTGAAATGCTGAATACAACAGGTGTAGTAGACCTCACAGTGAAATGCTGAATACAACAGGTGTAGTAGACCTCACAGTGAAATGCTGAATACAACAGGTGTAGTAGACCTTACAGTGAAATGCTGAATACAACAGGTGTAGTAGACCTCACAGTGAAATGCTGAATACAACAGGTGTAGTAGACCTTACAGTGAAATGCTGAATACAACAGGTGTAGTAGACCTCACAGTGAAATGCTGAATACAACAGGTGTAGTAGACCTCACAGTGAAATGCTGAATACAACAGGTGTAGTAGACCTTACCGTGAAATGCTGAATACAACAGGTGTAGTAGAACCTTACAGTGAAATGCTGAATACAACAGGTGTAGTAGACCTCACAGTGAAATGCTGAATACAACAGGTGTAGTAGACCTCACAGTGAAAAGCTGAATACAACAGGTGTAGTAGACCTTACAGTGAAATGCTGAATACAACAGGTGTAGTAGACCTTACAGTGAAATGCTGAATACAACAGGTGTAGTAGACCTTACAGTGAAATGCTGAATACAACAGGTGTAGTAGACCTCACAGTGAAATGCTGAATACAACAGGTGTAGTAGACCTTACAGTGAAATTCTGAATACAACAGGTGTAGTAGACCTCACAGTGAAATGCTGAATACAACAGGTGTAGTAGACCTTACAGTGAAATGCTGAATACAACAGGTGTAGTAGACCTTACAGTGAAATGCTGAATACAACAGGTGTAGTTGACCTTACAGTGAAATGCTGAATACAACAGGTGTAGTAGACCTCACAGTGAAATGCTGAATACAACAGGTGTAGTAGACCTTACAGTGAAATGCTGAATACAACAGGTGTAGTAGACCTCACAGTGAAATGCTGAATACAACAGGTGTAGTAGACCTTACAGTGAAATGCTGAATACAACAGGTGTAGTAGACCTTACAGTGAAATGCTGAATACAACAGGTGTAGTAGACCTTACAGTGAAATGCTGAATACAACAGGTGTAGTAGACCTTACTGTGAAAAGCTGAATACAACAGGTGTAGTAGACCTTACAGTGAAATGCTGAATACAACAGGTGTAGTAGACCTCACAGTGAAATGCTGAATACAACAGGTGTAGTAGACCTTACAGTGAAATGCTGAATACAACAGGTGTAGTAGACCTTACAGTGAAATGCTGAATACAACAGGTGTAGTAGACCTCACAGTGAAATGCTGAATACAACAGGTGTAGGTAGACCTTACAGTGAAATGCTGAATACAACAGGTGTAGTAGACCTCACAGTGAAATGCTGAATACAACAGGTGTAGTAGACCTCACAGTGAAATGCTGAATACAACAGGTGTAGTTGACCTTACAGTGAAATGCTGACACCATCTCTCCTTGTTCCACTCAGGGGTTTAGAGGTGGCAGGTAGCCTAGTGGTTAGAGTGTAGAGGAGGCAGGTAACCTAGTGGTTAGAGTGTAGAGGCGGCAGGGTAGCCCAGTGAAATGCATACTTACAAGTCTTAACCAACAATGCTGTTTCAACAATATGAATACGAGTAAGAAATCCAAGAACCAAGTAGTTATGGCGGCAGCAGGAACATAACAACAGCCAGACTATATACAGGCTGTACCGGTACATGTTTATATTTAGATTAGGTTATATTTGAGTTCAGGTTAGTATAAGTTACTAAAGCTACTTTTATGATACCCTGTTAACATGTTTGTTCCTTCCTGAGGACATAACTAGGTAGCACTTCAAAGGTGTATCATTCTGTACATAATAACTTGTCTAACTGGATTCCACTGAGATGTCTGTCTCGACATCATGGGTGTCATGGTTATAATCTTGACCTTTACATGTTGGGGAGAACACCTGGTTGTGTTGTGCTTTCTCTGACTGGCTGGTTGACTGACTGACTGACTGGTTCACTGACTGGCTGGTTGACTGACTGACTGGTTGACTGGCTGGTTGACTGACTGGCTGGTTGACTGGCTGGCTGGCTAACTGACTGGCTGGTTGACTGACTGGCTGGTTGGCTGACTGACTGGTTGACTGACTGACTCGCTGGTTGACTGACTGGCTGGTTGACTGACTGCCTGGCTGGTTGACTGACTGACTGACTGGCTGGTTGACTGGCTGACTGGCTGCCTGACTGAGTGGTTAATGATGTTTAAGTAAAGGGTGTTCATATGGAAGTACAGTCAGTCAACTGGCGTCACAGCTTCGGTGTGAACAAACGTTTAGCTACAGTTTGAAGGTTGACTGACTGCCTGGCTGTTTGACTGACTGGTTGACTGGCTGGTTGACTGGCTGACTGGCTGCCTGACTGAGTGGTTAATGATATTTAAGTAAAGGGTGTTCATATGGAAGTACAGTCAGTCAACTGGCGTCACAGCTTCGGTGTGAACAAACGTTTAGCTACAGTTTGAAGGTTGACTGACTGCCTGGCTGGTTGACTGACTGACTGACTGACTGGCTGGTTGACTGGCTGACTGGCTGCCTGACTGAGTGGTTAATGATATTTAAGTAAAGGGTGTTCATATGGAAGTACAGTCAGTCAACTGGCGTCACAGCTTCGGTGTGAACAAACGTTTAGCTACAGTTTGAAGGTTGACTGACTGCCTGGCTGGTTGACTGACTGACTGACTGACTGGCTGGTTGACTGGCTGACTGGCTGCCTGACTGAGTGGTTAATGATGTTTAAATAAAGGGTGTTCATATGGAAGTACAGTCAGTCAACTGGCGTCACAGCTTCGGTGTGAACAAACGTTTAGCTACAGTTTGAAGGTGAATAACATTTATGATTTACGAGGAAGTTAGTTTCACAATGTTCGGTAACATCTTTGGGTTTTGGCTCAGTTTTCTTTTAGATGTTTAACCCTAACCTGTCAGTGTGTCTTTGACAGGGTCAGGCCTGCAATATATAGATGTTGTTTGATGGTTCCTCCAGTACTTTAGAGGTCTCTGCAATATATAGATGTTGTTTGATGGTTTCTCCAGTACTTTAGAGGTCTCTACAATATATAGATGTTGTTTGATGGTTTCTCCAGTACTTTAGAGGTCTCTACAATATATAGATGTTGTTTGATGGTTTCTCCAGTACTTTAGAGGTCTCTACAATATATAGATGTTGTTTGATGGTTTCTCCAGTGTAATATCCCAGTACTTTAGAGGTCTCTGCAATATATAGATGTTGTTTGATGGTTTCTCCAGTACTTTAGAGGTCTCTACAATATATAGATGTTGTTTGATGGTTTCTCCAGTACTTTAGAGGTCTCTACAATATATAGATGTTGTTTGATGGTTTCTCCAGTACTTTAGAGGTCTCTACAATATATAGATGTTGTTTGATGGTTTCTCCAGTGTAATATCCCAGTACTTTAGAGGTCTCTGCAATATATAGATGTTGTTTGATGGTTTCTCCAGTACTTTAGAGGTCTCTACAATATATAGATGTTGTTTGATTGTTTCTCCAGTACTTTAGAGGTCTCTACAATATATAGATGTTGTTTGATGGTTTCTCCAGTACTTTAGAGGTCTCTACAATATATAGATGTTGTTTGTTGGTTTCTCCAGTACTTTAGAGGTCTCTACAATATATAGATGTTGTTTGATGGTTTCTCCAGTACTTTAGAGGTCTCTACAATATATAGATGTTGTTTGATGGTTTCTCCAGTGTAATATCCCAGTACTTTAGAGGTCTCTACAATATATAGATGTTGTTTGATGGTTTCTCCAGTACTTTAGAGGTCTCTACAATATATAGATGTTGTTTGATGGTTTCTCCAGTACTTTAGAGGTCTCTACAATATATAGATGTTGTTTGATGGTTTCTCTAGTGTAATATCCCAGTACTTTAGAGGTCTCTACAATATATAGATGTTGTTTGATGGTTTCTCCAGTACTTTAGAGGTCTCTACAATATATAGATGTTGTTTGATGGTTTCTCCAGTACTTTAGAGGTCTTTACAATATATAGATGTTGTTTGATGGTTTCTCCAGTGTAATATCCCAGTACTTTAGAGGTCTCTGCAATATATAGATGTTGTTTGATGGTTTCTCCAGTACTTTAGAGGTCTCTACAATATATAGATGTTGTTTGATGGTTTCTCCAGTACTTTAGAGGTCTCTACAATATATAGATGTTGTTTGATGGTTTCTCCAGTACTTTAGAGGTCTCTACAATATATAGATGTAGTTTGATGGTTTCTCCAGTACTTTAGAGGTCTCTACAATATATAGATGTTGTTTGTTGGTTTCTCCAGTACTTTAGAGGTCTCTACAATATATAGATGTTGTTTGATGGTTTCTCCAGTACTTTAGAGGTCTCTACAATATATAGATGTTGTTTGATGGTTTCTCCAGTGTAATATCCCAGTACTTTAGAGGTCTCTGCAATATATAGATGTTGTTTGATGGTTTCTCCAGTGTAATATCCCAGTACTTTAGAGGTCTCTGCAATATATAGATGTTGTTTGATGGTTTCTCCAGTGTAATATCCCAGTACTTTAGAAAAAAATATATATATATATTTCACCTTTATTTAACCAGGTAGGCTAGTTGAGAACACCTTTATTTAACCAGGTAGGCTAGTTGAGAACACCTTTATTTAACCAGGTAGGCTAGTTGAGAACACCTTTATTTAACCAGGTAGGCTAGTGGAGAACACCTTTATTTAACCAGGTAGGCTAGTTGAGAACACCTTTATTTAACCAGGTAGGCTAGTTGAGAACACCTTTATTTAACCAGGTAGGCTAGTTGAGAACACCTTTATTTAACCAGGTAGGCTAGTTGAGAACACCTTTATTTAACCAGGTAGGCTAGTTGAGAACACCTTTATTTAACCAGGTAGACTAGTTGAGAACACCTTTATTTAACCAGGTAGGCTAGTTGAGAACACCTTTATTTAACCAGGTAGGCTAGTTGAGAACACCTTTATTTAACCAGGTAGGCTAGTTGAGAACACCTTTATTTAACCAGGTAGGCTAGTTGAGAACACCTTTATTTAACCAGGTAGGCTAGTTGAGAACACCTTTATTTAACCAGGTAGGCTAGTTGAGAACACCTTTATTTAACCAGGTAGGCTAGTTGAGAACACCTTTATTTAACCAGGTAGGCTAGTTGAGAACACCTTTATTTAACCAGGTAGGCTAGTTGAGAACACCTTTATTTAACCAGGTAGGCCAGTTGAGAACACCTTTATTTAACCAGGTAGGCTAGTTGAGAACACCTTTATTTAACCAGGTAGGCTAGTTGAGAACACCTTTATTTAACCAGGTAGGCTAGTTGAGAACACCTTTATTTAACCAGGTAGGCTAGTTGAGAACACCTTTATTTAACCAGGTAGGCTAGTGGAGAACACCTTTATTTAACCAGGTAGGCTAGTTGAGAACACCTTTATTTAACCAGGTAGGCTAGTTGAGAACACCTTTATTTAACCAGGTAGGCTAGTTGAGAACACCTTTATTTAACCAGGTAGGCTAGTTGAGAACACCTTTATTTAACCAGGTAGGCTAGTTGAGAACACCTTTATTTAACCAGGTAGGCTAGTTGAGAACACCTTTATTTAACCAGGTAGGCTAGTTGAGAACACCTTTATTTAACCAGGTAGGCTAGTTGAGAACACCTTTATTTAACCAGGTAGGCTAGTTGAGAACACCTTTATTTAACCAGGTAGGCTAGTTGAGAACACCTTTATTTAACCAGGTAGGCTAGTTGAGAACACCTTTATTTAACCAGGTAGGCTAGTTGAGAACACCTTTATTTAACCAGGTAGGCTAGTTGAGAACACCTTTATTTAACCAGGTAGGCTAGTTGAGAACACCTTTATTTAACCAGGTAGGCTAGTTGAGAACACCTTTATTTAACCAGGTAGGCAAGTTGAGAACAAGTTCTCATTTACAATTGCGACCTGGCCAAGATAAAGCAAAGCAGTTCGACAGATACAACAACACAGAGTTACACATGGAGTAAAACAAACATACAGTCAATAATGCAGTATAAACAAGTCTATATACAATGTGAGTAAATGAGGTGAGAAGGGAGGTAAAGGCAAAAAAGGCCATGGTGACAAAGTAAATACAATATAGCAAGTAAACCACTGGAATGGTAGATTTGCAGTGGAAGCATGTGCAAAGTAGAAATAAAAATAATGGGGTGCAAAATAAATAAATAACTACCGTAGGGGAAGCGGTTGTTGTTTGGGCTAAATTATAGATGGGCTATGTACAGGTGCAGTGATCTGTGAGGGAGATATGAGTCTCCAGCTCCAGTGATTTTTGCAATTCGTTCCAGTCAGTTTGTTCCAGTCATTGACAGCAGAGAACTGGGAGGAGAGGCGGCCAAAGGAGGAATTGGCGTTGGGGGTGACCAGTGAGATATACCTGCTGGAGCGCGTGCTTCGAGTGGGTGCTGCTATGGTGACCAGTAAGCTGAGATAAGGCGGGGCTTTACCTAGCAGAGACTTGTAGATAACCTGTAGCCAGTGGGTTTGGCGACGAGTATGAAGCGAGGGCCAACCAACGAGAACGTACAGGTCGCAATGGTGGGTAGTGTATGGGGCTTTGGAGACAAAACGGATGGCACTGTGATAGACTGCATCCAATTTGTTGAGGAGAGTGTTGGAGGCTATTTTATAGATGACATCACCAAAGTCAAGGATCGGTAGGATGGTCAGTTTTACGAGGGTATGTTTGGCAGCATGAGTGAAGGATGCTTTGTTGCGAAATAGGAAGCCGATTCTAGATTTAATTTTGGATTGGAGATGTGAGTTAAGAAGGAGAGCTTACAGTCTAACCAGACACCTAGGTATTTGTAGTGGTCCACATATTCTAAGTCAGAACCGTCCAGAGTGGTGATGCTGGACGGGAGAGCAGGTGCAGTGATTGGTTTAGTTTTACTTGCGTTTAAGAGCAGTGGCTTTATCGGTGGTGACAGTGTTCAGAGGTCTCCTGAAACTGCTCCAGTCACATTTCATCCCTGTAGCCTGGGGGAGCTCCTCGTACAACGGTCCTCTTCCTGTTGACATCATGTGTCCACATAGTGACCCACGAATAATGATATATACATTCTGTCTTCTCTACATGTCAAGCTGCCGTTGATAGACGTTGATAAGGATGGGTGTCATAGTAACAGCAATGGTCAGTGTGATGGGTGTCACGGTAACTATGGACGTCACGGTAACAGTAATGGTCAGTGTGATGGGTGTCACGGTAACTATGGACGTCACGGTAACAGTAATGGTCAGTGTGATGGGTGTCACGGTAACTATGGACGTCACGGTAACAGTAATGGTCAGTGTGATGGGTGTCACGGTAACTATGGACGTCACGGTAACAGTAATGGTCAGTGTGATGGGTGTCACGGTAACTATGGACGTCACGGTAACAGTAATGGTCAGTGTGATGGGTGTCACGGTAACTATGGACGTCACGGTAACAGTAATGGTCAGTGTGATGCGTGTCACGGTAACTATGGACGTCACGGTAACAGTAATGGTCAGTGTGATGGGTGTCACGGTAACTATGGACGTCACGGTAACAGTAATGGTCAGTGTGATGGGTGTCACGGTAACTATGGACGTCACGGTAACAGTAATGGTCAGTGTGATGGGTGTCACGGTAACTATGGACGTCACGGTAACAGTAATGGTCAGTGTGATGGGTGTCACGGTAACTATGGACGTCACGGTAACAGTAATGGTCAGTGTGATGGGTGTCACGGTAACTATGGACGTCACGGTAACAGTAATGGTCAGTGTGATGGGTGTCACGGTAACTATGGACGTCACGGTAACAGTAATGGTCAGTGTGATGGGTGTCACGGTAACTATGGACGTCACGGTAACAGTAATGTTTAGAAGACTTTTTGAGTATGAAGACCCCCCCCCCCCCCCCCGTGTAGATCAATGACAGATTTCTCCCTGGTTGTTGTAGATCCTAATGGGAGTATTTAGGTCCCAGCTACTGTATCTCAGGCCTGGTTTCCCTAGTCGTCCTCCCCAGCAGAGCAGTAGTGATCTCAGAGGGATGTAGGACTGTCACTGAGCTAGTCCCCAGTGCTGCGTGCCAGACATTCCTCCGCACATTCCTGTAGGTCCTGTACAGCAGCTGGCCATCCCCTGTTGTTCTGCTGGGGGCATGGAGCTCCCAGTCGCTTCAACCCCCCCCCCCCCCCCCCCCACGGCTCCCATTCACCCAGGCAGCAGGCACTTGTTGTGGGGCCAACAACGACAGATGCTGCTCCAGCAGCCCAGCCCACCAAACACACGATGTACGACATCCCGCTATTCTGGGATAAGGGAAGAAAAGGACATATCTATGGCGTCAACACATTTCTGGACTGGCTGTCACCATACCGGGTCTCTAGTGTCAGTGGTTCCAGAACCTCTAACAGAACCCATTATATACCGGGTCTCTAGTGTCAGTGGTTCCAGTCCTCCAGAACCCCCAACAGAACCCATTATATACCGGGTCTCTAATGTCAGTGGTTCCAGTCCTCCAGAACCCCCAACAGAACACATTATATACTGGGTCTCTAATGCCAGTGGTTCCAGTCCTCCAGAACCCCCAACAGAACACATTATATACTGGGTCTCTAATGTCAGTGGTTCCAGAACCCCCAACAGAACACATTATATACTGGGTCTCTAATGTCAGTGGTTCCAGTCCTCCAGAACCCCCAACAGAACACATTATATACCGGGTCTCTAATGTCAGTGGTTCCAGTCCTCCAGAACCCCCAACAGAACACATTATATACTGGGTCTCTAATGCCAGTGGTTCCAGTCCTCCAGAACCCCTAACAGAACACATTATATACTGGGTCTCTAATGCCAGTGGTTCCAGTCCTCCAGAACCCCCAACAGAACACATTATATACTGGGTCTCTAATGTCAGTGGTTCCAGTCCTCCAGAACCCCCAACAGAACACATTATATACTGGGTCTCTAATGTCAGTGGTTCCAGAACCCCCAACAGAACACATTATATACTGGGTCTCTAATGTCAGTGGTTCCAGTCCTCCAGAACCCCCAACAGAACACATTATATACTGGGTCTCTAATGTCAGTGGTTCCAGAACCCCCAACAGAACACATTATATACCGGGTCTCTAATGTCAGTGGTTCCAGAACCCCCAACAGAACCCCCAACAGAACACATTATATACTGGGTCTCTAATGCCAGTGGTTCCAGTCCTCCAGAACCCCCAACAGAACACATTATATACTGGGTCTCTAATGTCAGTGGTCCCAGTCCTCCAGAACCCCCAACAGAACACATTATATACTGGGTCTCTAATGTCAGTGGTTCCAGAACCCCCAACAGAACACATTATATACTGGGTCTCTAATGTCAGTGGCTCCAGTCCTCCAGAACCCCCAACAGAACACATTATATACTGGGTCTCTAATGTCAGTGGTTCCAGTCCTCCAGAACCCCCAACAGAACACATTATATACTGGGTCTCTAATGTCAGTGGTTCCAGAACCCCCAACAGAACACATTATATACCGGGTCTCTAATGTCAGTGGTTCCAGAACCCCCAACAGAACCCCCAACAGAACACATTATATACTGGGTCTCTAATGTCAGTGGTTCCAGTCCTCCAGAACCCCCAACAGAACACATTATATACTGGGTCTCTAATGTCAGTGGTCCCAGTCCTCCAGAACCCCCAACAGAACACATTATATACCGGGTCTCTAATGTCAGAGGTGTCCAACTCCAACACTGATATGATTTGGTAATAATTCCAGTGTATTAAGCAACAGTGATGTGGTTTTCAGTGGAAGTATTCTCCTTCTCTGCAGGCCAACACCTGCGTTTTCACCTGCCTTTTCACTATGCCACAAACAGACAGACTTCTTCTATGGTAGTTCAACATTATGGCCCAGTATTGATACAGTAACACTAGAGAAAGGCTTGGCGGACAGACACAATGGTTTATTACCGTGTTACAGTAACACTAGAGAAATGCCACTGGTTCGAATCCCTGACCATGTGGAACATCTGCCACTGTGCCCTTGAGCAAGGCACTTCACCTTAATAGCTCCCGTAAGTCAATGGTTTATTAACGTGTTAATGCCACTGGTTCGAATCCCTGACCACGTGGAACATCTGCCACTGTGCCCTTGAGCAAGGCACTTCACCGTAAGTCTTCTACACCTCCAGAAAGTTTTCAGACCCCTTGATTTATTTTTGCACCTTTTGTTTCCTGTTCAGTCTAATTCTAAAATTGATTAAATAATTATTTTTTTTACCTCGTCAATCTTTTTTTTTTTTTGCCTTTATTAAACTAGGCAAGTCAGTTTAAGAACAAATTCTAATTTACAAATGACGGCCCTAGGAACTGTGGGTTAACTGCCTTGTTCAGGGGCAGAACGACAGGTCAGCTCGGGGATTCGACCTTGCAACCTTTCGGTTACTAGTCCAACGCTCTAACCACTAGGATACCCCGCCGCCAATCTACACACAATACCCCCATATTGACGAAGTGGGAACAGGTTTTTGCAAATGTATTAAAAATAACTAAAAACAGAAACCTTATTTACATCAGTATTCAGACCCTTTGCTATGAGACCTGACATTGAGCTCAGGTGTGTCCTGTTTCCATTGATCATCCTTGAGATGTTTCTACAACTTGATTGGAGTCCACCTGTGTTAAATTCAATTGATTGGACATGATTTGAAAAGGCACACACCTGTCTATATAAAGGTCCCACAGTTGACAGTGCATGTCAGAGCAAAAACCAAGCCATGAGGTCGAAGGAATTGTCTGTAGAGCTCAGAGACAGGATTGTGTCAAGGCACAGATCAGGGGAAGGGTAACAAAAAAGTTTGGCAGCATTAAAGGTCCCGAAGAACGCCGTGGCCTCCATTTTTAATGGAAGAAGTTTGGATCCACCAAGACTATCTCTGCAGCCCTCCACCAATCAGGCCTTTATGGTAGAGTGGCCAGACGGAAGCCACTCCTCAGTAAAAGGCACATGACAGCCCGCTTGGAGTTTGCTAAAAGGCACCTAAAGGACTCTCAGTTCATGAGAAACAAGATTCTCTGGTCTGATGAAACCAAGATTAAACTCTTTGGCCTGAATGCCAAGCGTCACGCCTGGAGGAAACCTGGCACCATCCCTACGGTGAATCATGTGTGTTGAGGGGGATATTTTTCATTGGCAGGGACCTGGAGACTAGTCAGGATCGAGGGAAAGATAAACAGAGAGATCCTTGATGAAAACCTGCTCCAGAGCGCTCAGGACCTCAGTCTGGGGCGAAGGTTCACCTTCCAACAGGACAACGACCCTAAGCACACAGCCAAGACAACGCAGGAGTGGCTTCTGGACAAGTCTCTGAATGTCTTAAAGTGGCCCATCCAGAGCCCAGACTTGAACCTGATCAAACATCTCTGGAGAGACCTGAAAATAGCTGTGCAGTGACACTCCCCATCTAACCTGACAGAGCTTCAGAGGATCTGCAGAGAAGAATGGGAGAAACTCCCCAAATACAGCTGTGCCAAGCATGTAGGGTCATTCCCAAGAAGACTCGAGGCTGTAATCACTGCCAAAGGTGCTTCAACAAAGTACTAAGTAAAGGGTCTGAATACTTATGTAAATGTGATTAACATATTTTTTTTTAAAGAAAGAAATTTGCCAAAATGTCAACACATGTTCTTGCCTAATCATTACGGTGTATTATGTGTAGATTGAGGGGAAAAGTCTAACGTAACAAAATGTGGGAAAAGTCCAGGGGTCTGAATACTTTCCGAATGCTCTGTAAATTACTAAAATGTAAAAGGTATTTTCATAAATTAAAACATTAAACAACAGGATTTTTCTTTCTTCTACCAGGCAATTTGCCAGCGCTAATTAGATGTGGGCTAACGGAAACCCTGGAGCGTGTGGTGGTGAGCCCGTGTGAGAGGTGCCTTGTGTGCTAACGGAAACCCTGGAGCGTGTGGTGGTGAGCCCGTGTGAGAGGTGCCTTGTGGGCTAACGGAAACCCTGGAGCGTGTGGTGGTGAGCCCGTGTGAGAGGTGCCTTGTGGGCTAACGGAAACCCTGGAGCGTGTGGTGGTGAGCCCGTGTGAGAGGTGCCTTGTGGGCTAACGGAAACCCTGGAGCGTGTGGTGGTGAGCCCGTGTGAGAGGTGCCTTGTGGGCTAACGGAAACCCTGGAGCGTGTGGTGGTGAGCCCGTGTGAGAGGTGCTTTATGGGCTAACGGAAACCCTGGAGCGTGTGGTGGTGAGCCCGTGTGAGAGGTGCCTTGTGGGCTAACGGAAACCCTGGAGCGTGTGGTGGTGAGCCCGTGTGAGAGGTGCCTTGTGGGCTAACGGAAACCCTGGAGCGTGTGGTGGTGAGCCCGTGTGAGAGGTGCCTTGTGGGCTAACGGAAACCCTGGAGCGTGTGGTGGTGAGCCCGTGTGAGAGGTGCCTTGTGGGCTAACGGAAACCCTGGAGCGTGTGGTGGTGAGCCCGTGTGAGAGGTGCCTTGTGGGCTAACGGAAACCCTGGAGCGTGTGGTGGTGAGCCTGTGTGAGAGGTGCTTTATGGGCTAACGGAAACCCTGGAGCGTGTGGTGGTGAGCCCGTGTGAGAGGTGCCATATGCCCTGTCCGGACTTGTCTAAGAGGCCACCAGAAACTCAGGAGTAAAACAGTAAACTGGTGACTCCCCACCACAGCTAGTCTCTCTGCGTCAGCCTCAAACAGAATACAATATGAACCGACGGTCTGATTGAGAAACAACAGTTTATACAGTTGAAGAAGGAAGTTTATACCTACACCTTAGCCAAATATGTTTTACCTCAGTTTTTCCACAATTCCTGACATTTTAATCCTAGTAAAAAAAAAATCCCTGTTTTAGTTCAGTTAGGATCACCACTTTATTTTAAGAATGTTAAATGTCAGAATAATAGTAGAGAGAATTATTTATTTCAGCTTTTATTTCTTTCATCACATTCACAGTGGGTCAGAAGTTTACATTCACTCAATTAGTATTTGGTAGCAATTGCCTTTAAATTGTTTAACTTGGGTCAAATGGTATGGATATCCTTCCACAAGCTTCCCACAATAGGTTGGGTGAATTTTGGCCCATTCCTCCTGACAGAGCTGGTGTAACTGAGTCAGGTTTATAGGCCTCCTTGCTCACACTTTTTCAGTTCTGCCCACACATTTTCTACAGGATTGAGGTCAGGGCTTTGTGATGGCCACTCCAATGCCTTGACTTTGTTGCCATTTTGCCACTACTTTGGAAGTATGCATAACATCTAGTTACACAGCAGCGTCGATGCAGAACAGGAAGCCAGTTCATAGTAGCAGGAAGTGGCAGCAGGATGAGTGAGCAGACTCAGTCGGCTTAAATAGACCCAATCAGGTAGGTGTGATTTGTTCCTAGCCTTGGCTAATTGGTGCCATCTCAGCTGATGCGTCAGCCTGAAGCAGGGCATTTGGGTTTCCCTCCCCAGTTTCATATTTTACACCCACCAGTCAGATTGAGAAACAACAGTTTCATCGATCAACATGAGTCAAAACAATATCACGTTATTGTGTTTATTATGTTGTTAAATATGGAACCATTTCCTGTCTAGTATCACTGCAGGTGGTTTGTAGTCAGTGATAAATATGGAACCATTTCCTGTCCAGTATCACTGCAGGTGGTTTGTCGTCAGTGATAAATATGGAACCATTTCCTGTCCAGTATCACTGCAGGTGGTTTGTCGTCAGTGATAAATATGGAACCATTTCCTGTCCAGTAACACTGCAGGTGGTTTGTAGTCAGTGATAAATATGGAACCATTTCCTGTCCAGTATCACTGCAGGTGGTTTGTCGTCAGTGATAAATATGGAACCATTTCCTGTCCAGTATCACTGCAGGTGGTTTGTAGTCAGTGATAAATATGGAACCATTTCCTGTCCAGTATAACTGCAGGTGGTTTGTAGTCAGTGATAAATATGGAACCATTTCCTGTCCAGTATCACTGCAGGTGGTTTGTAGTCAGTGATAAATATGGAACCATTTCCTGTCCAGTATCACTGCAGGTGGTTTGTAGTCAGTGATAAATATGGAAGCATTTCCTGTCCAGTATCACTGCAGATGGTTTGTAGTCAGTGATAAATATGGAAGCATTTCCTGTCCAGTAACACTGCAGGTGGTTTGTAGTCAGTGATAAATATGGAAGCATTTCCTGTCCAGTATCACTGCAGGTGGTTTGTAGTCAGTGATAAATATGGAAGCATTTCCTGTCTAGTAACACTGCAGGTGGTTTGTAGTCAGTGATAAATATGGAAGCATTTCCTGTCCAGTATCACTGCAGGTGGTTTGTAGTCAGTGATAAATATGGAAGCATTTCCTGTCCAGTATCACTGCAGGTGGTTTGTAGTCAGTGATAAATATGGAACCATTTCCTGTCCAGTATCACTGCAGGTGGTTTGTCATCAGTGATAAATATGGAAGCATTTCCTGTCCAGTATCACTGCAGGTGGTTTGTCATCAGTGATAAATATGGAAGCATTTCCTGTCCAGTATCACTGCAGGTGGTTTGTAGTCAGTGATAAATATGGAACCATTTCCTGTCCAGTATCACTGTAGGTGGTTTGTCGTCAGTGATAAATATGGAATCATTTCCTGTCCAGTATCACTGCAGGTGGTTTGTAGTCAGTGATAAATATGGAAGCATTTCCTGTCCAGTATCACTGCAGGTGGTTTGTAGTCAGTGATAAATATGGAAGCATTTCCTGTCCAGTATCACTGCAGGTGGTTTGTAGTCAGTGATAAATATGGAAGCATTTCCTGTCCAGTATCACTGCAGGTGGTTTGTAGTCAGTGATAATTATGGAAGCATTTCCTGTCCAGTATCACTGCAGGTGGTTTGTAGTCAGTGATAAATATGGAAGCATTTCCTGTCCAGTATCACTGCAGGTGGTTTGTAGTCAGTGATAAATATGGAAGCATTTCCTGTCTTGTATCACTGCAGGTGGTTTGTAGTCAGTGATAAATATGGAAGCATTTCCTGTCTAGTATCACTGCAGGTGGTTTGTAGTCAGTGATAAATATGGAAGCATTTCCTGTCCAGTATCACTGCAGGTGGTTTGTAGTCAGTGATAAATATGGAACCATTTCCTGTCCAGTATCACTGCAGGTGGTTTGTAGTCAGTGATAAATATGGAACCATTTCCTGTCCAGTATCACTGCAGGTGGTTTGTAGTCAGTGATAAATATGGAACCATTTCCTGTCCAGTATCACTGCAGGTGGTTTGTAGTCAGTGATACACAAGGCCAATAGAACATAGAGTAAGGAGACCTCTACTCTCTCTATCCCAACTTAACACACGTGTTTAACTGAACAGCCCCCATGCAAGATTCACTGGGAAGAGTTCATGTGTGTTGTCTCTGGATAAGAACTCAAATGTAAAAGTGTGTGTGTCCCCAGGTTAAATATATAGAACTGTGTGTCCCCAGGTTAAATATATATTACTGTGTGTCCCCAGGTTAAATATATAGAACTGTGTGTCCCCAGGTTAAATATATATTACTGTGTGTGTCCCCAGGTTAAATATATATTACTGTGTGTGTGTCCAGGTTAAATATATATTACTGTGTGTGTGTCCAGGTTAAATATATATTACTGTGTGTGTGTCCAGGTTAAATATATATTACTGTGTGTGTCCCCAGGTTAAATATATAGAACTGTGTGTCCCCAGGTTAAATATATAGAACTGTGTGTGTGTCCCCAGGTTAAATATATATAACTGTGTGTGTGTGTCCAGGTTAAATATGTGTCCCCCCCAGGTTAAATATATATAACTGTGTGTCCCCAGGTTAAATATATATTACTGTGTGTGTCCCCAGGTTAAATATATATTACTGTGTGTGTCCCCAGGTTAAATATATATTACTGTGTGTCCCCAGGTTAAATATATATAACTGTGTGTCCCCAGGTTAAATATGTATTACTGTGTGTGTGTCCCCAGGTTAAATATGTATTACTGTGTGTCCCCAGGTTAAATATATATAACTGTGTGTGTCCCCAGGTTAAATATGTATTACTGTGTGTGTGTCCCCAGGTTAAATATGTATAACTGTGTGTCCCCAGGTTAAATATATATAACTGTGTGTGTCCCCAGGTTAAATATGTATTACTGTGTGTGTGTGTCCAGGTTAAATATATAGAACTGTGTGTCCCCAGGTTAAATATATATTACTGTGTGTGTGTCCTCACGTTAAATATATAGAACTGTGTGTGTGTGTCCAGGTTAAATATATATTACTGTGTGTGTGTCCAGGTTAAATATATATAACTGTGTGTGTGTGTCCCCAGGTTAAATATATATTACTGTGTGTGTGTGTCCAGGTTAAATATGTATAACTGTGTGTCCCCAGGTTAAATATATATAACTGTGTGTCCCCAGGTTAAATATATATTACTGTGTGTGTCCCCAGGTTAAATATATATTACTGTGTGTGTGTCCCCAGGTTAAATATGTGTCCCCCCCAGGTTAAATATATATAACTGTGTGTCCCCAGGTTAAATATATATTACTGTGTGTGTGTCCAGGTTAAATATATATTACTGTGTGTGTCCCCAGGTTAAATATATATTACTCTGTGTGTGTCCAGGTTAAATATGTATTACTGTGTGTCCCCAGGTTAAATATATATTACTCTGTGTGTGTCCAGGTTAAATATGTATTACTGTGTGTCCCCAGGTTAAATATATATTACTCTGTGTGTGTCCAGGTTAAATATGTATTACTGTGTGTCCCCAGGTTAAATATATATTACTGTGTGTCCAGGTTAAATATGTATTACTGTGTGTGTGTGTCCAGGTTAAATATATATTACTGTGTGTGTGTGTCCAGGTTAAATATATATTACTCTGTGTGTGTCCAGGTTAAATATATATAACTCTGTGTGTGTCCCCAGGTTAAATATATATTACTGTGTGTGTGTCCCCAGGTTTCGTGGTGTCCAGACGGGGACAGACAGCCGGGTGGCAGAGCTCCTGAACCAGGTGAAGCTGAAGAGCTTTGAGACAGAGCGCTCTCAGATGGTACAGGAGGAGACCGCCAGGAACCTGGGACAGTGTCAGATGGAGACAGAGAAACACCAGAAGAAGCTAGAGGTAGAGGTCCCAAATGGTGCCCTATTCCCTATATAGTGCACTACTTTAGACCAGGACCCTATAGAACCCTATTCCCTATATAGTGCACTACTTTAGACCAGGACCCTATAGAACCCTATTCCCTATATAGTTCACTACTTTAGACCAGGACCCAGAGGAGGACCCTGTCCAGGGTGTTTACATACAGCCCCTTAGCTCTAGTCCATGGTGTTACATACAGCCCCTTAGCTCCTGTCCAGGGTGTTACATACAGCCCCTTAGCTCTGGTCCAAGGCGTTACATACAGCCCCTTAGCTCCTGTCCAGGGTGTTACATACAGCCCCTTAGCTCTGGTCCATGGTGTTACATACAGCCCCTTAGCTCCTGTCCATGGTGTTACATACAGCCCTGGTCCATGGTGTTACACACAGCCCCTTAGCTCTGGTCCAGGGTGTTTACATACAACCCCTTAGCTCTGGTCCATGGTGTTACATACAGCCCCTTAGCTCCTGTCCATGGTGTTACATACAGCCCATTAGCTCCTGTCCAGGGTGTTACATACAGCCCCTTAGCTCTGGTCCAAGGTGTTACATACAGCCCCTTAGCTCCTGTCCATGGTGTTACATACAGCCCCTTAGCTCTGGTCCAAGGTGTTACATACAGCCCCTTAGCTCCTGTCCATGGTGTTACATACAGCCCCTTAGCCCTGGTCCATGGTGTTACACACAGCCCCTTAGCTCTGGTCCAGGGTGTTTACATACAACCCCTTAGCTCTGGTCCATGGTGTTACATACAGCCCCTTAGCTCCTGTCCATGGTGTTACATACAGCCCATTAGCTCCTGTCCAGGGTGTTACATACAGCCCCTTAGCTCTGGTCCAAGGTGTTACATACAGCCCCTTAGCTCCTGTCCATGGTGTTACATACAGCCCCTTAGCTCTGGTCCAAGGTGTTACATACAGCCCCTTAGCTCCTGTCCAGGGTATTACATACAGCCCCTTAGCTCTGGTCCAGGGTGTTACATACAGCCCCTTAGCTCCTGTCCAGGGTGTTACATACCGCCCATTAGCTCTGGTCCATGGTGTTACATACAGCCCATTAGCTCTGGTCCATGGTGTTACATACATCCCCTTAGCTCCTGTCCAGGGTGTTACATACAGCCCCTTAGCTCTGGTCCAAGGCGTTACATACAGCCCATTAGCTCCTGTCCAGGGTGTTACATACAGCCCCTTAGCTCTGGTCCATGGTGTTACATACAGCCGCGTAGCTCCTGTCCAGGGTGTTACATACAGCCCCTTAGCTCCTGTCCAGGGTGTTACATACAGCCCCTTAGCTCTGGTCCATGGTGTTACATACAGCCCCGTAGCTCCTGTCCATGGTGTTACATACAGCCCCTTAGCTCCTGTCCAGGGTATTACATACAGCCCCTTAGCTCTGGTCCAGGGTGTTACATACAGCCCCTTAGCTCCTGTCCAGGGTGTTACATACCGCCCATTAGCTCTGGTCCATGGTGTTACATACAGCCCATTAGCTCTGGTCCAGGGTGTTACATACAGCCCCTTAGCTCCGGTCCAGGGTGTTACATACAGCCCATTAGCTCTGGTCCAGGGTGTTACCTACAGCCCATTAGCTCTGGTCCAGGGTGTTACATACAGCCCCTTAGCTCCTGTCCAGGGTGTTACATGCTAACTGCTAACTGCCCCTGGTCTTCCATCAGGTCATGACCAAGGAGTTGTACAGGCTTCAGGCGTCCTCAGAGAAGCAGATAACGGAACTCCAGGCCCAGAATGCTGAGCAGCAGGCCAGACTACAGACCTACGAGAAACTGGAGCAGGAACTGGACGACGTCACCATGCAGGCTGCTGAAAGTAATGTTCTCACGACGTTAGGATAGTCATGTTCTCACGACGTTAGGATAGTCATGTTGGCACGACGTTAGGATAGTCATGTTGGCACGACGTTAGGATAGTCATGTTGGCACGACGTTAGGATAGTCATGTTGGCACGACGTTAGGATAGTCATGTTGGCACGACGTTAGGATAGTCATGTTGGCACGACGTTAGGATAGTCATGTTGGCACGACGTTAGGATAGTCATGTTGGCACGACATTAGGATAGTCATGTTCTCACGACGTTAGGATAGTCATGTTGGCACGACGTTAGGATAGTCATGTTGGCACGACGTTAGGATAGTCATGTTGGCACGACGTTAGAGTCATGTTGGCACGACGTTAGGATAGTCGTGTTCTCACGACGTTAGGATAGTCATGTTGGCACAACGTTAGGATAGTCATGTTGGCACGACGTTAGGATAGTCATGTTGGCACGACGTTAGGATAGTCATGTTCTCACGACGTTAGGATAGTCATGTTCTCACGACGTTAGGATAGTCATGTTGGCACGACGTTAGGATAGTCATGTTGGCACGACGTTAGGATAGTCATGTTGGCACGACGTTAGGATAGTCATGTTCTCACGACGTTAGGATAGTCATGTTCTCACGACGTTAGGATAGTTATGTTGGCACGACGTTAGGATAGTCATGTTCTCACGACGTTAGGATAGTCATGTCTCACGACGTTAGAGTCATGTTGGCACGACGTTAGGATAGTCGTGTTCTCACGACGTTAGGATAGTCGTGTTCTCACGACGTTAGAATAGTTATGTTGGCACGACATTAGGATAGTCATGTTGGCACGACGTTAGGATAGTCATGTTCTCATGACGTTAGGATAGTCATGTTGGCACGACGTTAGGATAGTCATGTTCTCACGACGTTAGGATAGTCATGTTCTCACGACGTTAGGATAGTCATGTTGGCACGACGTTAGGATAGTCATGTTCTCACGACGTTAGGATAGTTATGTTCTCACGACGTTAGGATAGTCATGTTGGCACGACGTTAGGATAGTCATGTTGGCACGACGTTAGGATAGTCATGTTCTCACGACGTTAGGATAGTCATGTTCTCACGACGTTAGGATAGTTATGTTCTCACGACGTTAGGATAGTCATGTTGGCACGACGTTAGGATAGTCATGTTCTCACGACGTTAGGATAGTCATGTTCTCACGACGTTAGGATAGTTATGTTCTCACGACGTTAGGATAGTCATGTTGGCACGACGTTAGGATAGTCATGTTGGCACGACGTTAGAGTCATGTTGGCACGACGTTAGGATAGTCATGTTCTCACGACGTTAGGATAGTCATGTTCTCACGACGTTAGGATAGTACTAGTAGCAGTGATTGACACTACTAGTTATCTGATTATAAAATATGCTGCACAACCAGCAGAGTGATACACACACACACACACACACACACCCTGCTCTGATGCAATATGTTCCGTTATGAAATGTAACCATTCATTGTTTCCGTTGGTTGTTGTCTCTCTGGTCAGTTGATAATGAGGAGGAAGCAGAGAGAGTTCTGTTCTCCTACGGTTACGGTGCCAACGTTCCCACAACCGCCAAGAGACGACTCAGGCAGAGGTGAGATCTGATCTGACGGGGTCCGGCCTCTTATTCACTATGGGCCCTGGTCTAAAGTAGTGCACTATATAGGGTTCTATAGGGTCCTGGTCTAAAGTAGTGCACTATATAGGATTCTATAGGGCCCTGGTCTAAAGTAGTGCACTATATAGGGAATAGGGTTCTATAGGGTCCTGGTCTAAAGTAGTGCACTATATAGGATTCTATAGGGCCCTGGTCTAAAGTAGTGCAATATATAGGGAATAGGGCTCTATAGGGTCCTGGTCTAAGGTAGTGCACTATATATAGGGAATAGGGTTCTATAGGGCCCTGGTCTAAAGTAGTGCACTATATAGGGAATAGGGTTCTATAGGGTTCTGGTCTAAGGTAGTGCACTATATAGGGAATAGGGTTCTATAGGGTTCTGGTCTAAGGTAGTGCACTATATAGGGCATAGGGTTCTATAGGGTTCTGGTCTAAGGTAGTGCACTATATAGGGAATAGGGTGCAATTTGTGATACATGATTATTGTTTGGTTTTATGTTAGAGAGTTTATTTAATGTGTGTTGCAGTGTCCATCTGGCCCGTAGACTGTTGCAGCTGGAGAAACAGAACACACTGCTGAGGAGAGATCTGGAGAGACGCAACACACACACAGGACAGATCTCTGAGGAGGTAACACACACAGGACAGATCTCTGAGGAGGTAACACACACAGGACAGATCTCTGAGGAGGTAACACACACAGGACAGATCTCTGAGGAGGTAACACACAGGACAGATCTCTGAGGAGGTAACACACAGGACAGATCTCTGAGGAGGTAACACACAGGACAGATCTCTGAGGAGGTAACACACACAGGACAGATCTCTGAGGAGGTAACACACACAGGACAGATCTCTGAGGAGGTAACACACACAGGACAGATCTCTGAGGAGGTAACACACACAGGACAGATCTCTGAAGAGGTAACACACAGGACAGATCTCTGAGGATAGATCTCTGAGGAGGTAACACACAGGACAGATCTCTGAGGAGGTAACACACAGGACAGATCTCTGAGGATAGATCTCTGAGGAGGTATCACACAGGACTGATCTCTGAGGATAGATCTCTGAGGAGGTAACACACAGGACTGATCTCTGAGGATAGATCTCTGAGGAGGTAACACACAGGACTGATCTCTGAGGAGGTAACACACAGGACAGATCTCTGAGGAGGTAACACACAGGACAGACCCACAGTGTAATAGACTCCTAACTAACTCGTGAGGTCTCACCCACACTGTCCTTACCACACCTTCCTTCCTGTCTCAGTGTTTGACATCATGGTGGAAGGGTTGCCAACATGAAATATATTCCACCTGAAAGGTGTGTTTTTAGAGGGCCCTCCCAATCAAAGGCCAAGTCAGTGACTGTAGCGTGAATCAACAAACGGGTTCAACAAGTGTGTGTGTGTGTGTGTGTCCTAGCTGGAAGCAGCTAACCGTCTCCTACAGCAGGCCCAGCAGCCCTACAGTTACCTGATCGACACGGTGAGACAGAGAGACACACAGATACTGTCCCTCAGAGAACGCATCACACAGCTGGAGGAGGACACCAGGTACACACACCACTGTCTCCTCCTTCCTGTCTCCTCCTTTCAGTCTCCCCCCTAGTCTCCCCCCTCCAGTCTCCCCCCTCCAGTCTCCTCCTTTCAGTCTCCCCCTTTCAGTCTCCCCCCTCCAGTCTCCCCCTTCCAGTCTCCTCCTTCCAGTCTCCTCCTTCCAGTCTCCCCCTCCAGTCCCCCCCCCCCAGTCTCCTCCTTCAAGTCTCCTCCTTTCAGTCTCCTCCTTCCAGTCTCCTCCTTTCAGTCTCCTCCTTTCAGTCTCCTCCTTCCAGTCTCCTCCTTCCAGTCTCCCCCTCCAGTCTCCCCCCCCAGTCTCCTCCTTCCAGTCTCCTCCTTTCAGTCTCCTCCTTCCAGTCTCCTCCTTTCAGTCTCCTCCTTCCAGTCTCCCCCTCAAGTCTCCCCCTTTCTGTCTCCCCCTCCAGTCTCCCCCCCAGTCTCCTCCTTTCAGTTTCCTCCTTCCAGTCTCCTCCTTTCAGTTTCCTCCTTCCAGTCTCCTCCTTCCAGTCTCCTCCTTCCAGTCTCCTCCTTTCAGTTTCCTCCTTCCAGTCTCCCCCTCAAGTCTCCCCCTTTCTGTCTCCCCCTCCAGTCTCCCCCTCCAGTCTCCTCCTACAGTCTCTCCCTTCCAGTCTCTCCCTTCCAGTCTCCTCCTTTCAGTCTCCTCCTTTCAGTCTCCCCCCTCCAGTCTCCCCCTTCCAGTCTCCTCCTTTCAGTCTCCTCCTTCCAGTCTCCCCCTCCAGTCTCCCCCTTCCAGTCTCCCCCTTTCAGTCTCCTCCTTTCTGTCTCCCCCTCCAGTCTCCCCCTTCCAGTCTCCCCCTTTAGGCTCTGGCCTAAAGTAATGCACTATATAGGGCTCTGGTCTAAAGTAGTGCACTATATAGGGCTCTGGTCTAAAGTAGTGCTCTATATAGGGCTCTGGTCTAAAGTAATGCACTATATAGGGCTCTGGTCTAAAGTAGTGCCCTATATAGGGCTCTGGTCTAAAGTAATGCACTATATAGGGCTCTGGTCTAAAGTAATGCGCTATATAGGGCTCTGGTCTAAAGTAGTGCACTATATAGGGCTCTGGCCTAAAGTAGTGTCCCACTGTATAGGGCTCTAAAAGTAATGCACTATATAGGGCTCTGGACAAAAGTAGTGCCCTATATAGGGCTCTGGACAAAAGTAGTGCCCTATATAGGGTAACATTTCTCTTACAAGCTCCTGGTTGTTAATGTATTGAGTCATTGTTTTGAGAGAGATGGATTTATTACACACTTCTATTGTCCAGTTTCCGCAGGGTCACGGCACTCGGTGCAGGTTTGGATGTGATTTGTGTTCTGTGTTGTAACAGTGCCGTTCCAGCAGCACCTGATCTCTGAGGAAATGGAGGGAGTTATTCTGTCCCATTTAGTCAGCACTAGAGAAAGTCTCTGATTTTGGATTGTCCGTCCAGATCTCTGAGGAAATGGAGGGAGTCGTTATTCTGTCCCATTTAGTCAGCACTAAAGAAAGTCTCTGTTTTGGGTTTGTCCGTCCAGATCTCTGAGGAAAGAGAAGACGTCTCTCCAACAGGTGAAGAACAATATGGCCTCCGACCTGGAGCGACTGCTCAACCACCGAGAGGTATGCACACACACACGCACGCACACACACACACACACACACTCCTCTGCCACGGAGAGATATGCCCAGAGTCCACTCTCTCCTCAGCCATGGAGAGAGATGTACCCAGAGTCCACTCTCTCCTCAGCCATGGAGAGAGATATGCCCAGAGTCCACTCTCTCCTCAGCCATAGAGAGAGATGGGAGGGAGAGAGACGGATGGAGAGAGAGACGGATGGAGAGAGAGAGGGAGGGAGGGAGGGAGAGACTGAGGGAGGGAGAGAGACGGAGAGAGAGAGGGAGGGAGAGAGAGGCAGAGGGAGGGAGGGAGAGACAGAGAGGGAGATACTGAAGGAGGGAGAGACTGAGGGAGGGAGGGAGGGAGAGGGAGAGACTGAGGGAGGGAGAGAGAGAGAGGGAGGGAGAGAGAGGCAGAGGGAGGGAGGGAGAGACAGAGAGGGAGGGAGAGACTGAGCGAGGGAGAGAGAGGGAGAGACTGAGAGAGGGAGAGAGAGGCAGAGGGAGGGAGGGAGAGACAGAGAGGGAGAGACTGAGGGAGGGAGAGAGAGAGAGGGAGGGAGGGAGAGAGAGAGAGAGGCGGAGGGAGGGAGAGAGAGAGAGAGGCGGAGGGAGGGACGGAGAGAGGGGCGGAAGGAGGGAGGGAGGCAGAGGGAGAGAGGGACATTGAGACGGAGTCAGGGAGAGAGAGGCGGAGTGAGGGAGGGAGAGGCAGAGAAGGAGAGACTGAAGGAGGGACAGACTGAGGGAGGGAGGGAGAGAGACGGATGGAGAGAGAGAGAGGCAGAGGGAGGGAGGGAGGGAGAGACAGAGAGGGAGGGAGAGAGAGACTGAGGGAGGGAGGGAGAGACAGAGAGGGAGAGACTGAGGGAGGGAGAGAGACGGATGGAGAGAGAGAGGGAGGGAGAGAGAGGCAGAGGGAGGGAGGGAGAGACAGATAGGGAGGGAGAGACTGAGGGAGGGAGGGAGAGACAGAGAGAGAGAGAGAGAGAGAGAGAGAGAGGGAGGGAGAGAGAGGCAGAGGGAGGGAGGGAGGGAGAGACAGAGAGGGAGAGACTGAGGGAGGGAGAGAAAGAGAGGGAGAGAGAGAGGGAGGGAGAGAGGGAGAGGCAGAGGGAGGGAGGCAGAGGGAGAGAGGGACATTGAGACGGAGTCAGGGAGAGAGAGGCGGAGTGAGGGAGGGAGAGGCAGAGTGAGAGAGGGAGAGACTGAGGGATGGAGAGAGAGAGGGAGGGAGAGAGAGGCAGAGGGAGGGAGGGAGAGACAGAGAAGGAGAGACTGAAGGAGGGACAGACTGAGGGAGGGAAGGAGAGACAGAGAGGGAGAGAGAGAGAGGGAGGGAGAGAGAGAGGTGGAGGGAGGGAGGGAGAGAGGGGCGGAAGGAGGGAGGGAGAGAGAGGCGGAGGGAGGGAGGGAGAGGCAGAGGGAGGGAGGCAGAGGGAGAGAGGGACATTGAGACGGAGTCAGGGAGAGAGAGGCGGAGTGAGGGAGGGAGAGACAGAGAAGGAGAGACTGAAGGAGGGACAGACTGAGGGAGGGAGGGAGAGACAGGGAGGGAGAGAGAGGGGGAGGGAGAGAGAGGCAGAGGGAGGGAGGGAGGGAGGGAGAGACAGAGAGGGAGGGAGAGAGAGACTGAGGGAGGGAGGGAGAGACAGAGAGGGAGAGACTGAGGGAGGGAGAGAGAGGCAGAGGGAGGGAGGGAGAGACAGAGAAGGAGAGACTGAAGGAGGGACAGACTGAGGGAGGGAGGGAGAGACAGGGAGGGAGAGAGAGGGGGAGGGAGAGAGAGGCAGAGGGAGGGAGGAGGGAGAGACAGAGAGGGAGGGAGAGAGAGACTGAGGGAGGGAGAGACAGAGAGGGAGAGACTGAGGGAGGGAGAGAGACGGATGGAGAGAGAGAGGGAGGGAGAGAGAGGCAGAGGGAGGGAGAGACAGATAGGGAGGGAGAGACTGAGGGAGGGAGGGAGAGACAGAGAGAGAGAGAGAGGGAGGGAGAGAGAGGCAGAGGGAGGGAGGGAGAGACTGAGGGAAGGAGAGACCGAGAGGGAGAGAGAGAGAGGAGGAGAGAGAGAGGCGGAGGGAGGGAGGGAGAGAGGGGCGGAAGGAGGGAGGGAGAGAGAGGCGGAGGGAGGGAGGGAGGGAGAGGCGGAGGAGGGAGGCAGAGGGAGAGAGGGACATTGAGACGGAGTCAGGGAGAGAGAGGCGGAGTGAGGGAGGGAGAGGCAGAGTGAGAGAGGGAGAGACTGAGGGAGGGAGAGAGACGGATGGAGAGAGAGAGGCAGAGGGAGGGAGGGAGAGACAGAGAGGGAGAGACTGAAGGAGGGACAGACTGAGGGAGGGAGAGACAGAGAGGGAGAGACTGAGGGAGGGAGAGAGACGGATGGAGAGAGAGAGCCAGGGAGAGAGAGGCAGAGGGAGGGAGGGAGAGACAGAGAGGGAGGGAGAGACAGACTGAGGGAGGGAGGGAGAGACAGAGAGGGAGAGACTGAGGGAGGGAGAGAGAGGCAGAGGGAGGGAGAGACAGAGAGGGAGAGACTGAGGGAGGGAGAGAGAGAGGCGGAGGGAGAGAGGGGCGGAAGGAGGGAGGGAGAGAGAGGCGGAGGGAGGGAGGGAGAGGCGGAGGGAGGGAGGGAGGCAGATGGAGAGAGGGACATTGAGACGGAAGTCAGTGAGAGAGAGGTGGAGTGAGGGAGGGAGAGGCAGAGTGAGGGAGGGAGAGGCAGAGTGAGAGAGGGAGGGAGGGAGGGAGAGACAGAGAGGGAGAGACTGAAGGAGGGAGGGAGAGACTGAGGGAGACAGAGAGACGGATGGAGAGAGAGGGGGAGGGAGAGAGAGGCAGATGGAGGAGGGAGAGACTGAGGGAGGGAGGGAGAGACTGAGGGAGGGAGAGACTGTAGGTCCTCCTCGATGGTGTGACTGAAGGTCCTGTAGGCCCTCCTTGACGGTGTGACTGTATGTCCTCCTCGACGGTGTGACTGTAGGTCCTGTAGGTCCTCCTCTGCGGTGTGACTGAAGGTCCTCCTCTGCGGTGTGACTGTATGTCCTCCTCGACGGTGTGACTGTAGGTCCTGTAGGTCCTCCTCTGCGGTGTGACTGAAGGTCCTCCTCTGCGGTGTGACTGTAGGTCCTCCTCGACGGTGTGACTGTAGGTCCTGTAGGTCCTCCTCTGCGGTGTGACTGAAGGTCCTCCTCTGCGGTGTGACTGTAGGTCCTCCTCTGCGGTGTGACTGAAGGTCCTGTAGGTCCTCCTCGACCGGTGTGACTGAAGGTCCTGTAGGTCCTTCTCGACGGTGTGTCTGAAGGTCCTGTAGGTCCTTCTCGACGGTGTGGACTGAAGGTCCTGTAGGTCCTCCTCGACGGTGTGACTGAAGGTCCTGTAGGTCCTTCTCGACGGTTGTGACTGAAGGTCCTGTAGGTCCTCCTCGACGGTGTGACTGTAGGTCCTCCTCGACGGTGTGGACTATAGGTCCTCCTCGACGGTGTTGACTGAAGGTCCTGTAGGCCCTCCTCGACGGTTGGTGACTGTAGGTCCTCCTCGACGGTGTGACTGAAGGTCCTGTAGGTCCTCCTCTGCGGGTTGTGACTGTAGGTCCTCCTCTGCGGTGTGACCTGTAGGTACTCCTTGACGGTGTGACTGAAGGACCTCCTCTGCGGTGTGACTGTAGGTCCTCCTCTGCGGTGTGACTGAAGGTCCTGTAGGTCCTCCTCGACGGTGTGACTGAAGGTCCTGTAGGTCCTTCTCGACGGTGTGACTGAAGGTCCTGTAGGTCCTTCTCGACGGTGTGACTGAAGGTCCTGTAGGTCCTTCTCGACGGTGTGACTGAAGGTCCTGTAGGTCCTCCTCGACGGTGTGACTGTAGGTCCTCCTCTGCGATGTGACTGTAGGTACTCCTTGACGGTGTGACTGAAGGTCCTCCTCTGCGGTGTGACTGTAGGTCCTCCTCTGCGGTGTGACTGAAGGTCCTGTAGGTCCTTCTCGACGGTGTGACTGAAGGTCCTGTAGGTCCTCCTCGACGGTGTGACTGTAGGTCCTCCTCGACGGTGTGACTGTAGGTCCTCCTCGACGGTGTGACTGAAGGTCCTGTAGGTCCTTCTCGACGGTGTGACTGAAGGTCCTGTAGGTCCTCCTCGACGGTGTGACTGTAGGTCCTCCTCTGCGATGTGACTGTAGGTACTCCTTGATGGTGTGACTGAAGGTCCTCCTCTGCGGTGTGGACTGTAGGTCCTCCTCTGCGGTGTGACTGAAGGTCCTGTAGGTCCTCCTCGACGGTGTGACTGAAGGTCCTGTAGGTCCTCCTCGACGGTGTGACTGAAGGTCCTGTAGGTCCTTCTCGACGGTGTGACTGAAGGTCCTGTAGGTCCTTCTCGACGGTGTGACTGAAGGTCCTCCTCGACGGTGGGGACTGTAGGTCCTCCTCGACGGTGTGACTTGAAGGTCTGTAGGTCCTCCTCGACGGTGTGACTGTAGGTCCTCCTCGACGATGTGACTGTAGCGTCCTCCTCAACGATATGACTGTATGTCCTCCTCAACGATGTGACTGTAGGTTCCTCCTCAACGATGTGACTGATAGGTCCCCTCGACGGTGTGACTGTAGGTCCTCCTCAAACGATGTGACTGGTAGGTCCTCCTCGACGGTGTTAACTGTGGGTCCTCCTCAACGGTGTGACTGAAGGTCCTGTAGGTCCTCCTCGACGGTGTGACTGTAGGTCCTGTAGGTCCTCCTCTGCGGTGTGACTGTGGGTCCTGTAGGTCCTCCTCTGCGGTGTGACCTGTAGGTCCTCCTCGACGGTGTGACTGAAGGTCCTGTAGGTCCTCCTCGACGGTGTGACTGTGGGTCCTGTAGGTCCAATGTTTGCCTATATGTTTCCACTGTTTCCTACATGACTTAACTTACTGTACCGTATATAGAGGCTTGTTTGTAGAATCACACTGTACAGTACAGAGAGAGAGGCTTGTTTGTAGAATCACACTGTACAGTACAGAGAGAGAGGCTTGTTTGTAGAATCACACTGTACAGTACAGAGAGGCTTGTTTGTAGAATCACACTGTACAGTACAGAGAGAGGCTTGTTTGTAGAATCACACTGTACAGTACAGAGAGAGAGGCTTGTTTGTAGAATCACACTGTACAGTACAGAGAGAGAGGCTTGATTGTAGAATCACACTGTACAGTACAGAGAGAGAGGCGTGTTTGTAGAATCACACTGTACAGTACAGAGAGAGAGAGAGGCTTGTTTGTAGAATCACACTGTACAGTACAGAGAGAGAGGCTTGTTTGTAGAATCACACTGTACAGTACAGAGAGAGAGGCTTGTTTGTAGAATCACACTGTACAGTACAGAGAGAGAGGCTTGTTTGTAGAATCACACTGTACAGTACAGAGAGAGAGGCCTGTTTGTAGAATCACACTGTACAGTACAGAGAGAGAGGCTTGTTTGTAGAATCACACTGTACAGTACAGAGAGAGAGGCTTGTTTGTAGAATCACACTGTACAGTGCAGAGAGAGAGGCTTGTTTGTAGAATCACACTGTACAGTGCAGAGAGAGAGAGGCTTGTTTGTAGAATCACACTGTACAGTGCAGAGAGAGAGAGGCTTGTTTGTAGAATCACACTGTACAGTGCAGAGAGAGAGAGGCTTGTTTGTAGAATCACACTGTACAGTACAGAGAGAGAGAGGCTTGTTTGTAGAATCACACTGTACAGTACAGAGAGAGAGAGGCTTGTTTGTAGAATCACACTGTACAGTGCAGAGAGAGAGAGGCTTGTTTGTAGAATCACACTGTACAGTGCAGAGAGAGAGGCTTGTTTGTAGAATCACACTGTACAGTGCAGAGAGAGAGAGAGGCTTGTTTGTAGAATCACACTGTACAGTGCAGAGAGAGAGAGGCTTGTTTGTAGAATCACACTGTACAGTGCAGAGAGAGAGAGGCTTGTTTGTAGAATCACACTGTACAGTACAGAGAGAGAGAGGCTTGTTTGTAGAATCACACTGTACAGTACAGAGAGAGAGAGGCTTGTTTGTAGAATCACACTGTACAGTGCAGAGAGAGAGAGGCTTGTTTGTAGAATCACACTGTACAGTGCAGAGAGAGAGAGGCTTGTTTGTAGAATCACACTGTACAGTACAGAGAGAGAGGCTTGTTTTGTAGAATCACACTGTACAGTGCAGAGAGAGAGAGGCCTGTTTGTAGAATCACACTGTACAGTGCAGAGAGAGAGGCTTGTTTGTAGAATCACACTGTACAGTACAGAGAGAGAGGCTTGTTTGTAGAATCACACTGTACAGTGCAGAGAGAGAGAGGCTTGTTTGTAGAATCACACTGTACAGTGCAGAGAGAGAGGCTTGTTTGTAGAATCACACTGTACAGTGCAGAGAGAGAGGCTTGTTTGTAGAATCACACTGTACAGTGCAGAGAGAGAGGCTTGTTTGTAGAATCACACTGTACAGTACAGAGAGAGAGAGGCTTGTTTGTAGAATCACACTGTACAGTACAGAGAGAGAGGCTTGTTTGTAGAATCACACTGTACAGTACAGAGAGAGAGGCTTGTTTGTAGAATCACACTGTACAGTACAGAGAGAGAGGCCTGTTTGTAGAATCACACTGTACAGTGCAGAGAGAGAGGCTTGTTTGTAGAATCACACTGTACAGTGCAGAGAGAGAGAGGCCTGTTTGTAGAATCACACTGTACAGTGCAGAGAGAGAGGCTTGTTTGTAGAATCACACTGTACAGTGCAGAGAGAGAGGCTTGTTTGTAGAATCACACTGTACAGTACAGAGAGAGAGGCCTGTTTGTAGAATCACACTGTACAGTGCAGAGAGAGAGGCCTGTTTGTAGAATCACACTGTACAGTGCAGAGAGAGAGAGGCCTGTTTGTAGAATCACACTGTACAGTGCAGAGAGAGAGGCTTGTTTGTAGAATCACACTGTACAGTGCAGAGAGAGAGAGGCTTGTTTGTAGAATCACACTGTACAGTGCAGAGAGAGAGGCTTGTTTGTAGAATCACACTGTACAGTGCAGAGAGAGAGGCCTGTTTGTAGAATCACACTGTACAGTGCAGAGAGAGAGGCTTGTTTGTAGAATCACACTGTACAGTGCAGAGAGAGAGGCTTGTTTGTAGAATCACACTGTACAGTACAGAGAGAGAGGCCTGTTTGTAGAATCACACTGTACAGTGCAGAGAGAGAGGCCTGTTTGTAGAATCACACTGTACAGTACAGAGAGAGAGGCGTGTTTGTAGAATCACACTGTACAGTACAGAGAGAGAGGCTTGTTTGTAGAATCACACTGTACAGTGCAGAGAGAGAGGCTTGTTTGTAGAATCACACTGTACAGTACAGCGAGAGAGGCTTGTTTGTAGAATCACACTGTACAGTACAGAGAGAGAGGCTTGTTTGTAGAATCACACTGTACAGTGCAGAGAGAGAGGCTTGTTTGTAGAATCACACTGTACAGTACAGAGAGAGAGGCTTGTTTGTAGAATCACACTGTACAGTACAGAGAGAGAGGCTTGTTTGTAGAATCACACTGTACAGTACAGAGAGAGAGGCTTGTTTGTAGAATCACACTGTACAGTACAGAGAGAGAGGCTTGTTTGTAGAATCACACTGTACAGTACAGAGAGAGAGGCTTGTTTGTAGAATCACACTGTACAGTACAGAGAGAGAGGCTTGTTTGTAGAATCACACTGTACAGTACAGAGAGAGAGGCTTGTTTGTAGAATCACACTGTACAGTGCAGAGAGAGAGGCTTGTTTGTAGAATCACACTGTACAGTGCAGAGAGAGAGGCTTGTTTGTAGAATCACACTGTACAGTGCAGAGAGAGAGGCCTGTTTGTAGAATCACACTGTACAGTGCAGAGAGAGAGGCTTGTTTGTAGAATCACACTGTACAGTGCAGAGAGAGAGGCTTGTTTGTAGAATCACACTGTACAGTGCAGAGAGAGAGGCTTGTTTGTAGAATCACACTGTACAGTGCAGAGAGAGAGGCTTGTTTGTAGAATCACAATAATAAAGTCATGTGTTATAATTAATTAGTTTAGTTAATTAATAATATATATATTATATAATTGAACAGACAAACTGGTTCATTCTGCCTCGTGGTTCCCAGGCCCTTCCACTATACACTGAGTATAACAACACCTCTCTAATGTTGACCCCCCCCCTGTACATCCTACTATACACTGAGTATAACAACACCTCTCTAATGTTGACCCCCCCTGTACATCCTACTATACACTGAGTATAACAACACCTCTCTAATGTTGACCCCCCCTGTACATCCTACTATACACTGAGTATAACAACACCTCTCTAATGTTGACCCCCCCCCTGTACATCCTACTATACACTGAGTATAACAACACCTCTCTAATGTTGACCCCCCCCTGTACATCCTACTATACACTGAGTATAACAACACCTCTCTAATGTTGACCCCCCCCCTGTACATCCTACTATACACTGAGTATAACAACACCTCTCTAATGTTGACCCCCCCCTGTACATCCTACTATACACTGAGTATAACAACACCTCTCTAATGTTGACCCCCCCTGTACATCCTACTATACACTGAGTATAACAACACCTCTCTAATGTTGACCCCCCTGTACATCCTACTATACACTGAGTATAACAACACCTCTCTAATGTTGACCCCCCCCTGTACACCCTACTATACACTGAGTATAACAACACCTCTCTAATGTTGACCCCCCCTGTACATCCTACTATACACTGAGTATAACAACACCTCTCTAATGTTGACCCCCCCCCTGTACACCCTACTATACACTGAGTATAACAACACCTCTCTAATGTTGACCCCCCCCCTGTACATCCTACTATACACTGAGTATAACAACACCTCTCTAATGTTGACCCCCCCCTGTACATCCTACTATACACTGAGTATAACAACACCTCTCTAATGTTGACCCCCCCTGTACATCCTACCATACACTGAGTATAACAACACCTCTCTAATGTTGACCCCCCCCCTGTACATCCTACTATACACTGAGTATAACAACAGCTCTCTAATGTTGACCCCCCCTGTACACCCTACTATACACTGAGTATAACAACACCTCTCTAATGTTGACCCCCCCTGTACATCCCACTATACACTGAGTATAACAACACCTCTCTAATGTTGACCCCCCCTGTACATCCTACTATACACTGAGTATAACAACACCTCTCTAATGTTGACCCCCCTGTACATCCTACTATACACTGAGTATAACAACACCTCTCTAATGTTGACCCCCCCTGTACATCCTACTATACACTGAGTATAACAACACCTCTCTACTGTTGACCCCCCCCTGTACATCCTACTATACACTGAGTATAACAACACCTCTCTAATGTTGACCCCTCCCCTGTACATCCTACTATACACTGAGTATAACAACACCTCTCTAATGTTGACCCCTCCCCTGTACATCCCACTATACACTGAGTATAACAACACCTCTCTAATGTTGACCCCCTGTACATCCTACTATACACTGAGTATAACAACACCTCTCTAATGTTGACCCCCCCTGTACATCCTACTATACACTGAGTATAACAACACCTCTCTAATGTTGACCCCCCCTGTACATCCTACTATACACTGAGTATAACAACACCTCTCTAATGTTGACCCCTCCCCTGTACATCCTACTATACACTGAGTATAACAACACCTCTCTAATGTTGACCCCCCCTGTACATCCTACTATACACTGAGTATAACAACACCTCTCTAATGTTGACCCCCCCCTGTACATCCTACTATACACTGAGTATAACAACACCTCTCTAATGTTGACCCCCCCCTGTACATCCTACTATACACTGAGTATAACAACACCTCTCTAATGTTGACCCCCCCCCCTGTACATCCTACCTATACACTGAGTATAACAACACCTCTCTAATGTTTACCCCCCCCTGTACATCCTACTATACACTGAGTATAACAACACCTCTCTAATGTTGACCCCCCCTGTACATCCTACTATACACTGAGTATAACAACACCTCTCTAATGTTGACCCCCCCCCTGTACATCCTACTATACACTGAGTATAACAACACCTCTCTAATGTTGACCCCCCCCCTGTACATCCTACTATACACTGAGTATAACAACACCTCTCTAATGTTGACCCCTCCCCTGTACATCCCACTATACACTGAGTATAACAACACCTCTCTAATGTTGACCCCCCCTGTACATCCTACTATACACTGAGTATAACAACACCTCTCTAATGTTGACCCCCCCTGTACATCCTACTATACACTGAGTATAACAACACCTCTCTAATGTTGACCCCCCCTGTACATCCTACCATACACTGAGTATAACAACACCTCTCTAATGTTGACCCCCCCCCCCTGTACATCCCACTATACACTGAGTATAACAACACCTCTCTAATGTTGACCCCCCCTGTACATCCTACTATACACTGAGTATAACAACACCTCTCTAATGTTGACCCCCCCCCGTACATCCTACTATACACTGAGTATAACAACACCTCTCTAATGTTGACCCCCCCTGTACATCCTACTATACACTGAGTATAACAACACCTCTCTAATGTTGACCCCCCCCCCTGTACATCCTACTATACACTGAGTATAACAACACCTCTCTAATGTTGACCCCCCCTGTACATCCTACTATACACTGAGTATAACAACACCTCTCTAATGTTGACCCCCACCCGTACATCCTACTATACACTGAGTATAACAACACCTCTCTAATGTTGACCCCCCCCTGTACATCCTACTATACACTGAGTATAACAACACCTCTCTAATGTTGACCCCCCCCCTACTGCACTAGACTACACAGTTCCTGGCGTCTACTGCACTAGACTACACAGTGCCTGGCGTCTACTGTTATACTACACTCTACTGCACTAGACTACACAGTTCCTGGCGTCTACTGCACTAGACTACACTCTACTGCACTAGACTACACAGTGCCTGGCGTCTACTGCACTAGACTACACTCTACTGCACTAGACTACACAGTTCCTGGCGTCTACTGCACTAGACTACACAGTGCCTGGCGTCTACTGTTATACTACACTCTACTGCACTAGACTACACAGTTCCTGGCGTCTACTGCACTAGACTACACTCTACTGCACTAGACTACACAGTTCCTGGCGTCTACTGCACTAGACTACACTCTACTGCACTAGACTACACAGTGCCTGGCGTCTACTGTTATACTACACTCTACTGCACTAGACTACACAGTTCCTGGCGTCTACTGTTATACTACACTCTACTGCACTAGACTACACAGTTCCTGGCGTCTACTGCACTAGACTACACAGTGCCTGGCGTCTACTGTTATACTACACTCTACTGCACTAGACTACACAGTGCCTGGCGTCTACTGTTATACTACATTCTAATGCACTACACTACACAGTGCCTGGCATCTACTGTTATACTACACTCTAATGCACTAGACTACACAGTGCCGGGCGTCTAATGCACTAGACTACACAGTGCCTGGCGTCTACTGTTATACTACACTCTACTGCACTAGACTACACAGTTCCTGGCGTCTACTGCACTAGACTACACAGTGCCTGGCGTCTACTGCACTAGACTACACAGTGCCTGGCGTCTACTGTTATACTACACTCTACTGCACTAGACTACACAGTGCCTGGCGTCTACTGTTATACTACACTCTAATGCACTAGACTACACAGTGCCTGGAGTCTACTGCACTAGACTACACAGTGCCTGGCGTCTACTGCACTAGACTACACAGTGCCTGGCGTCTACTGTTATACTACACTCTACTGCACTAGACTACACAGTGCCTGGCGTCTACTGTTATACTACACTCTACTGCACTAGACTACACAGTGCCTGGCGTCTACTGTTATACTACACTCTACTGCACTAGACTACACAGTGCCTGGCGTCTACTGTTATACTACACTCTAATGCACTAGACTACACAGTGCCTGGCGTCTACTGCACTAGACTACACAGTTCCTGGCGTCTACTGTTATACTACACTCTACTGCACTAGACTACACAGTGCCGGGCTTCTACTGTTATACTACACTCTACTGCACTAGACTACACAGTGCCTGGCGTCTACTGTTATACTACACTCTACTGCACTAGACTACACAGTGCCTGGCGTCTACTGTTATACTACACTCTACTGCACTAGACTACACAGTTCCTGGCGTCTACTGTTATACTACACTCTACTGCACTAGACTACACAGTTCCTGGCGTCTACTGCACTAGACTACACAGTGCCTGGCGTCTACTGTTATACTACACTCTACTGCACTAGACTACACAGTGCCTGGCGTCTACTGTTATACTACACTCTACTGCACTAGACTACACAGTGCCTGGCGTCTACTGTTATACTACATTCTAATGCACTACACTACACAGTGCCTGGCATCTACTGTTATACTACACTCTAATGCACTAGACTACACAGTGCCGGGCGTCTAATGCACTAGACTACACAGTGCCTGGCGTCTACTGTTATACTACACTCTACTGCACTAGACTACACAGTTCCTGGCGTCTACTGCACTAGACTACACAGTGCCTGGCGTCTACTGCACTAGACTACACAGTGCCTGGCGTCTACTGTTATACTACACTCTACTGCACTAGATTACACAGTGCCTGGCGTCTACTGTTATACTACACTCTAATGCACTAGACTACACAGTGCCTGGAGTCTACTGCACTAGACTACACAGTGCCTGGCGTCTACTGCACTAGACTACACAGTGCCTGGCGTCTACTGTTATACTACACTCTACTGCACTAGACTACACAGTGCCTGGCGTCTACTGTTATACTACACTCTACTGCACTAGACTACACAGTGCCTGGCGTCTACTGTTATACTACACTCTAATGCACTAGACTACACAGTGCCTGGCGTCTACTGCACTAGACTACACAGTGCCTGGCGTCTACTGTTATACTACACTCTACTGCACTAGACTACACAGTGCCTGGCGTCTACTGTTATACTACACTCTACTGCACTAGACTACACAGTGCCTGGCGTCTACTGTTATACTACACTCTACTGCACTAGACTACACAGTGCCTGGCGTCTACTGTTATACTACACTCTAATGCACTAGACTACACAGTGCCTGGCGTCTACTGCACTAGACTACACAGTTCCTGGCATCTACTGTTATACTACACTCTACTGCACTAGACTACACATTGCCGGGCTTCTACTGTTATACTACACTCTACTGCACTAGACTACACAGTGCCTGGCGTCTACTGTTATACTACACTCTACTGCACTAGACTACACAGTGCCTGGCGTCTACTGTTATACTACACTCTACTGCACTAGACTACACAGTGCCTGGCGTCTAATGTTATACTACACTCTAATGCACTAGACTACACAGTGCCTGGCGTCTACTGCACTAGACTACACAGTTCCTGGCGTCTACTGTTATACTACACTCTACTGCACTAGACTACACAGTGCCGGGCGTCTACTGTTATACTACACTCTACTGCACTAGACTACACAGTGCCTGGCGTCTACTGTTATACTACACTCTACTGCACTAGACTACACAGTGCCGGGCGTCTAATGCACTAGACTACACAGTGCCTGGCGTCTACTGCCGAAACCCTGTTCAACAGTACTTCAGTCCTTCGTCTTTCCCTCTGAACGGCAGACACACACAGTCCTTACTACTTCAGTCCTTCGTCTTTCCCTCTGAACGGCAGACACACACAGTCCTTACTACTTCAGTCCTTCGTCTTTCCCTCTGAATGGCAGACACACACAGTCCTTACTACTTCAGTCCTTCGTCTTTCCCTCTGAATGGCAGACACACACAGTCCTTACTACTTCAGTCCTTCGTCTTTCCCTCTGAATGGCAGACACACACAGTCCTTACTGCTTCAGTCCTTCGTCTTTCCCTCTGAACGGCAGACACACACAGTCCATGTTCCACGTGTCTGAAGGATTAAACATCCTTAGTGGGAGTGGGTTTAACAAGTGGCATCAGTAAGGGATCATAGCTTTCACCTGGTATGTCACGGAAAGGGCAGGTGTTCTTAATGTTTTGTCCGCTCAGTGTACAGCCTACTGCCTAATGATGTACAGTAACTAAAGTATCACATTATGTTGATATCTCAAATATCAATCCCATCGTAGGGTCAATTCGGAGTGAATTTAAATTGTAATTGCTCTCACTTGAATTGACAAAATAAAAACGTCCACAGTTCATCAGAACGACACAGATTGTTTTCGACCTCCATCGAGTTTCCCCCCATAAGACATGCTGACAAGACGCCTCTCGTATCATATCCTTCCATTTCAGCGCAGACGCAGAGCTGATAACGGAACTTGATTCAAGAAATGTTCTGCTTCGCTATTCACAACCGCAGCATTCTACCACTGGCCCACTGGCATCAAGTATGTACCCCTCAGGCCTGGCAGACAGCTGCTCCTCATATTAGGCCTGGCGTATTAGAGAGGGCCTGGCTGTTTGAAATGCCAGAGGGACAGCCAGGGCATGTGTCCACATGGCGAGAAATAGAGGGCTGATACCGACCCGGAGCCACAACGTTCCTGACGGCTCTGTAACCAACCGACCCGGAGCCACAACGTTCCTGACGGCTCTGTAGCCAACCGACCCGGAGCCACAACGTTCCTGACGGCTCTGTAGCCAACCGACCCGGAGCCACAACGTTCCTGACGGCTCTGTAACCAACCGACCCGGAGCCACAACGTTCCTGACGGCTCTGTAGCCAACCGACCCGGAGCCACAACGTTGCTGACGGCTCTGTAGCCAACCGACCCGGAGTCACAACGTTCCTGACGGCTCTGTAGCCAACCGAGCCAGAGCCACAACGTTCCTAAAACACTGCTCTGTAGCCAACCGACCCGGAGCCACAACTTTCCTGAAACACTGCTCTGTAGCCAACTAGCTACAACACTGCTCTGTAGCCAACTAGCTACAACACTGCTCTGTAACCAACTAGCTACTAGCTAAAACACTGCTCTGTAACCAACTAGCCACTAACTAAAACACTGCTCTGTAACCAACTAGCTACTAGCTAAAACACTGCTCTGTAACTAACTAGCTAAAACACTGCTCTGTAACCAACTAGCTACTAGCTAAAACACTACTCTGTAACTAACAAGCTAAAACACTGCTCTGTAACCAACTAGCTACTAGCTAAAACACTGCTCTGTAACCAACTAACTACTAGCTAAAACACCACTCTGTAACTAACTAGCTAAAACACTGCTCTGTAACCAACTAGCTACTAGCTAAAACACTGCTCTGTAACCAACTAGCTACAACACTGCTCTGTAACCAACTAGCTACTAGCCACTAACTAGCTACTAGCTAAAACACTGCTCTGTAACCAACTAGCTACTAGCTAAAACACTGCTCTGTAACCAACTAGCTACTAGCTAAAACACTGCTCTGTAACCAACTAGACACTGCTCTGTAACCAACTAGCTACAAAACTGCTCTGTAACCAACTAGTTACTAGCTAAAACACTGCTCTGTAACCAACTAGCTACTAGCTAAAACACTGCTCTGTAACCAACTAGCTACTAGCTAAAACATTGCTCTGTAACCAACTAGCCAACTAGCTAAAACACTGCTCTGTAACCAACTAGCTAAAACACTGCTCTGTAACCAACTAGCTAAAACACTGCTCTGTAACCAACTAGCTACTAGCTAAAACACTGTTCTGTAACCAACTAGCTACTAGCTAAAACACGGCTCTGTAACCAACTAGCTACTAGCTACAACACGGCTCTGTAACCAACTAGCTACTAGCTACAATACTGCTCTGTAACTAACTAGCTACTAGCTAAAACACTGCTCTGTAACCAACTAGCTAAAACACTGCTCTGTAACCAACTAGCCAACTAGCTAAAACACTGCTCTGTAACCAACTAGCCAACTAGCTAAAACACCGCTCTGTAACTAACTAGCTAAAACACTGCTCTGTAACCAACTAGCTACTAGCTAAAACACTGCTCTGTAACCAACTAGCTACTAGCTACAACACTGCTCTGTAACTAACTAGCTAAAACACTGCTCTGTAACCAACTAGCTACTAACCACTAACTAAAACACTGCTCTGTAACCAACTAGCTACTAGCTACAACACTGCTCTGTAACTAACTAGCTAAAACACTGCTCTGTAACCAACTAGCTACTAGCCAACTAACTAAAAAACTACTCTATATCCAACTAGCTACTAGCCACCACACTTCTCTGTAACCAACTAGTCACCACACTGCTCTGTAACCAACTAGGTACTAGTTACCACACTGCTCTGTAACCAACTAGGTACTAGTTACCACACTGCTCTGTAACCAACTAGCTACTAGTCACCACACTGCTCTGTAACCAACTAGCTACTAGTCACCACACTGCTCTGTAACCATCTAGCTACTAGTCACCACACTGCTCTGTAACTAACTAGTTACTAGCCACCACACTGCTCTGTAACCAACTAGTCACCACACTGCTCTGTAACCAACTAGCTACTAGTCACCACACTGCTCTGTAACTAACTAGCTACTAGTCACCACACTGCTCTGTAACCAACTAGCTAGTAGTCACTACACTGTAGACTCTCTATTGTCTATTGTAATCTAGTCTCCTATTGTCTATTGTAATCTGGTCTCCTATTGTCTATTGTAATCTGGCCTTCTGTCATGTAGACTCTCCTATTGTCTATTGTAATCTGGTCTCCTATATTGTCTATTGTAATCTGGTCTCCTGTCATGTAGACTCTCCTATTGTCTATTGTAATCTGGTCTCCTATATTGTCTATTGTAATCTGGTCTCCTGTCATGTAGACTCTCCTATTGTCTATTGTAATCTGGTCTCCTATATTGTCTATTGTAATCTGGTCTCCTGTCCTGTAGACTCCCCTATTGTCTATTGTAATCTGGTCTCCTGTCATGTAGACTCTCCTATTGTCTATTGTAATCTGGTCTCCTATATTGTCTATTGTAATCTGGTCTCCTGTCCTGTAGACTCCCCTATTGTCTATTGTAATCTGGTCTCCGATTGTAATCTCTATTGTAATCTGGTCTCCTATTGTAATCCTATTGTAATCTCTATTGTAATCTGGTTTGCTGTGATGTAGACTTGCCTATTACCTATTGTAATCCTATTGTAATCTCTATTGTAATCTGGTCTTCTATTGTCTATTGTATTCTGGTTTGCTGTCTCTCTCCAGACTCTCCTATTGTCTATTGTAATCTGGTCTCCTATTGTCTATTGTAATCTGGTCTCCTGTCCTGTAGACTCTCCTATTGTCTATTGTAATCTGGTCTCCTATTGTAATCTGGTCTCCTGTCATGTAGACTCTCCTATTGTTTATTGTAATCTGGTCTCATACTGTCTATTGTAATCTGGTCTCCTATTGTCTATTGTAATCTGGTCTCCTATTGTCTATTGTAATCTGGTCTCCTATTGTCTATTGTAATCTGGTCTCCTATTGTCTATTGTAATCCCTTCCCCATCTGTCCTCTCTAGGAGTTATCTGTGATGAATCAGGTTCTGTTCAGTATGAGGTCCAGAAAGACTGACCCCTCCCCCTCTGTCCTCTCTAAAGACTGACCCCTCCCCCTCTGTCCTCTCTAAAGACTGACCCCTCCCCCCTCTGTCCTCTCTAAAGACTGACCCCTCTGTCCTCTGTCCTCTCTAAAGACTGACCCCTCCCCCCTCTGTCCTCTCTAAAGACTGACCCCTCCCCCCTCTGTCCTCTCTAAAGACTGACCCCTCCCCCCTCTGTCCTCTCTAAAGACTGATCCCTCCCCCCTCTGTCCTCTCTAGGAGTTATCTGTGATGAAGCAGGTTCTGCTCAGTATGAGGTCCAGAAAGACTGACCCCTCCCCCTCTGTCCTCTCTAGGAGTTATCTGTGATGAAGCAGGTTCTGCTCAGTATGAGGTCCAGAAAGACTGAGCCATTCCTGGATCCTGACGGGGCTGGGGAGGGGATGGCCTTCAGCAGACCCAAAAACCTCAGCAGAACCACAGAGGAGGATGAGCAGAACCCTCACAGACACAGACCCAAACCCACCGTGTTCGTGAGTGATAACCCTTCACACGCACACCCACACAGATACTGTACACTCCCACACAGATACTGTACACACCCACACAGATACTGTACACACCCATGTACACACCCACACAGATACTGTACACACCCACACAGATACTGTACACACCCATGTACACACCCACACAGATACTGTACACACCCACACAGATACTGTACACACCCACACAGATTAACACTGCAGAGCCCTATAGAACCCTATTCCCTATATAGTGCACTACTTTAGACCAAGGCCCTATATAGGGGGCCATTTGGGCAACATTTTGGGTGCTATTTGTGATTGTTAACATCCATCTCCTCACCAACACCTCCAGTAGACCAGTCCTCCAGTAGACCAGTCCTCCTGTAGACCAATCCTCCGGTAGACCAATCCTCCAGTAGACCAGTCCTCCAGTAGACCAATCCTCCGGTAGACCAATCCTCCGGTAGACCAACCCTCCAGTAGACCAGTCTTCCAGTAGACGAACCCTCCAGTAGACCAGTCTTCCAGTAGACCAACCCTCCAGTAGACCAGTCCTCCAGTAGACCAACCCTCCAGTAGACCAGTCCTCCGGTAGACCAACCCTCCAGTAGACCAGTCTTCCAGTAGACCATCCCTCCAGTAGACCAGTCCTCCAGTAGACCAACCCTCCAGTAGACCAGTCTTCCAGTAGACCAACCCTCCAGTAGACCAACCCTCCAGTAGACCAACCCTCCAGTAGACCAGTCTTCCAGTAGACCAGTCCTCCAGTAGACCAGTCCTCCAGTAGACCAGTCCTCCAGTAGACCAGTCCTCCAGTAGACCAACCCTCCAGTAGACCAGTCATCCAGTAGACCAGTCCTCCAGTAGACCAGTCTTCCAGTAGACCAACCCTCCAGTAGACCAACCCTCCAGTAGACCAACCCTCCAGTAGACCAGTCTTCCAGTAGACCAGTCCTCCAGTAGACCAGTCCTCCAGTAGACCAGTCCTCCAGTAGACCAGTCCTCCAGTAGACCAACCCTCCAGTAGACCAGTCATCCAGTAGACCAGTCCTCTAGTAGACCAGTCCTCCAGTAGACCAACCCCCCAGTAGACCAGTCCTCCAGTAGACCAACCCCCCAGTAGACCAACCCCCCAGTAGACCAACCCTCCAGTAGACCAGTCCTCCAGTAGACCAGTCCTCCAGTGGACCCATTTCTCCCCAACCTCTCTGTCAGCTTCCTGGTGCTCGTCATCTAGTTGGTGCTGATATTGGTATTCTCAGCTCCGCCGTGTTACGACAATTACGTGGAGAATTCGTCTCCAAGGACCAAATCTACCAATTTATTATGGTAGAAACTAGTGACTTCCGTATCCGATTTGTTATTGTTGAGTAATACAAAGCTCAATGCATCACCAGCCGTATTACAAATAAGGTGACATTACCCCTGGACTGACTCATGTCCTCTCTCTCTCTTCCAGACCAATAAGGAAGCTCCTGAATGGTACAGGAAAGTCAAGTTGCCACCTGAATGACCAATGGTTTTATTTACACTACTGGTAATAGTTGATGTGTGTATGTTGTGCTGTACTGTTGTAATCGGTTGACTTGCTATGTTTTGTATTAAACATCTGTCAAAACTACACTCTACTCGTCTTCACATCTCTGTGTTGCTTGGCATTGACCTTAGCCCTGACCCTAGCCCTCCTGAATCAACCCTGACCCTAGCCCTCCTGAATCAACCCTGACCCTAGAGGTGACCCTAGCCCTCCTGAATCAACCCTGACCCTAGAGGTGACCCTAGCCCTCCTGAATCAACCCTGACCCTAGAGGTGACCCTAGCCCTCCTGAATCAACCCTGACCCTAGAGGTGACCCTAGCCCTCCTGAATCAACCCTGACCCTAGCCCTCCTGAATCAACCCTGACCCTAGAGGTGACCCTAGCCCTCCTGAATCAACCCTGACCCTAGAGGTGACCCTAGCCCTCCTGAATCAACCCTGACCCTAGAGGTGACCCTAGCCCTCCTGAATCAACCCTGACCCTAGAGGTGACCCTAGCCCTCCTGAATCAACCCTGACCCTAGCCCTCCTGAATCAACCCTGACCCTAGAGGTGACCCTAGCCCTCCTGAATCAACCCTGACCCTAGAGGTGACCCTAGCCCTCCTGAATCAACCCTGACCCTAGAGGTGACCCTAGCCCTCCTGAATCAACCCTGACCCTAGAGGTGACCCTAGCCCTCCTGAATCAACCCTGACCTTAGCCCTGACCCTAGCCCTCCTGAATCAACCCTGACCCTAGAGGTGACCCTAGCCCTCCTGAATCAACCCTGACCCTAGAGGTGACCCTAGCCCTCCTGAATCAACCCTGACCCTAGCCCTCCTGAATCAACCCTGACCCTAGAGGTGACCCTAGCCCTCCTGAATCAACCCTGACCCTAGAGGTGACCCTAGCCCTCCTGAATCAACCCTGACCCTAGAGGTGACCCTAGCCCTCCTGAATCAACCCTGACCCTAGAGGTGACCCTAGCCCTCCTGAATCAACCCTGACCCTAGAGGTGACCCTAGCCCTCCTGAATCAACCCTGACCCTAGAGGTGACCCTAGCCCTCCTGAATCAACCCTGACCCTAGAGGTGACCCTAGCCCTCCTGAATCAACCCTGACCCTAGCCCTCCTGAATCAACCCTGACCCTAGAGGTGACCCTAGCCCTCCTGAATCAACCCTGACCCTAGAGGTGACCCTAGCCCTCCTGAATCAACCCTGACCCTAGAGGTGACCCTAGCCCTCCTGAATCAACCCTGACCCTAGAGGTGACCCTAGCCCTCCTGAATCAACCCTGACCCTAGAGGTGACCCTAGCCCTCCTGAATCAACCCTGACCCTAGAGGTGACCCTAGCCCTCCTGAATCAACCCTGACCCTAGAGGTGACCCTAGCCCTCCTGAATCAACCCTGACCCTAGAGGTGACCCTAGCCCTCCTGAATCAACCCTGACCCTAGAGGTGACCCTAGCCCTCCTGAATCAACCCTGACCCTAGCCCTCCTGAATCAACCCTGACCCTAGAGGTGACCCTAGCCCTCCTGAATCAACCCTGACCCTAGCCCTCCTGAATCAACCCCGACCCTAGCCCTCCTGAATCAACCCCGACCCTAGCCCTCCTGAATCAACCCTGACCCTAGAGGTGACCCTAGCCCTCCTGAATCAACCCTGACCCTAGAGGTGACCCTAGCCCTCCTGAATCAACCCTGACCCTAGAGGTGACCCTAGCCCTCCTGAATCAACCCTGACCCTAGAGGTGACCCTAGCCCTCCTGAATCAACCCTGACCCTAGAGGTGACCCTAGCCCTCCTGAATCAACCCTGACCCTAGAGGTGACCCTAGCCCTCCTGAATCAACCCTGACCCTAGAGGTGACCCTAGCCCTCCTGAATCAACCCTGACCCTAGCCCTCCTGAATCAACCCTGACCCTAGAGGTGACCCTAGCCCTCCTGAATCAACCCTGACCCTAGAGGTGACCCTAGCCCTCCTGAATCAACCCTGACCCTAGAGGTGACCCTAGCCCTCCTGAATCAACCCTGACCCTAGCCCTCCTGAATCAACCCTGACCCTAGAGGTGACCCTAGCCCTCCTGAATCAACCCTGACCCTAGAGGTGACCCTAGCCCTCCTGAATCAACCCTGACCCTAGAGGTGACCCTAGCCCTCCTGAATCAACCCTGACCCTAGAGGTGACCCTAGCCCTCCTGAATCAACCCTGACCCTAGAGGTGACCCTAGCCCTCCTGAATCAACCCTGACCCTAACCAGTTGTTGAATATGACTAAGAACTGATCACTGAGGTGACGCATCTAGTAGAGGGGACAGCAGTCATCTAGTAGAGGGGACAGCAGTCATCTAGTAGAGGGGACAGCAGTCATCTAGTAGAGGGGACAGCAGTCATCTAGTAGAGGGGACAGCAGCTCAGACAGTAGTTTGACTGTTAGTCATCTAGTAGAGGGGACAGCAGTCATCTAGTAGAGGGGACAGGAGCTCCGACAGTAGTTTGACTGTTAGTCATCTAGTAGAGGGGACAGCAGTCATCTAGTAGAGGGGACAGCAGTCATCTAGTAGAGGGGACAGCAGTCATCTAGTAGAGGGGACAGTAGTCATCTAGTAGAGGGGACAGCAGCTCAGACAGTAGGTTGACTGTTAGTCATCTAGTAGAGGGGACAGCAGTCATCTAGTAGAGGGGACAGGAGCTCAGACAGTAGTTTGACTGTTAGTCATCTAGTAGAGGGGACAGCAGTCATCTAGTAGAGGGGACAGCAGTCATCTAGTAGAGGGGACAGCAGTCATCTAGTAGAGGGGACAGCAGTCATCTAGTAGAGGGGACAGCAGTCATCTAGTAGAGGGGACAGCAGTCATCTAGTAGAGGGGACAGCAGTCATCTAGTAGAGGGGACAGTAGTCATCTAGTAGAGGGGACAGCAGCTCAGACAGTAGGTTGACTGTTAGTCATCTAGTAGAGGGGACAGCAGACAGTAGTTTGACTGTTAGTCATCTCGTAGAGGGGACAGCAGCTCAGACAGTAGGTTGACTGTTAGTCATCTAGTAGAGGGGACAGCAGTCATCTAGTAGAGGGGACAGCAGTCATCTAGTAGAGGGGACAGCAGTCATCTAGTAGAGGGGACAGCAGCTCAGACAGTAGTTTGACTGTTAGTCATCTAGTAGAGGGGACAGCAGTCATCTAGTAGAGGGGACAGGAGCTCCGACAGTAGTTTGACTGTTAGTCATCTAGTAGAGGGGACAGCAGTCATCTAGTAGAGGGGACAGCAGTCATCTAGTAGAGGGGACAGCAGTCATCTAGTAGAGGGGACAGTAGTCATCTAGTAGAGGGGACAGCAGCTCAGACAGTAGGTTGACTGTTAGTCATCTAGTAGAGGGGACAGCAGTCATCTAGTAGAGGGGACAGGAGCTCAGACAGTAGTTTGACTGTTAGTCATCTAGTAGAGGGGACAGCAGTCATCTAGTAGAGGGGACAGCAGTCATCTAGTAGAGGGGACAGCAGTCATCTAGTAGAGGGGACAGTAGTCATCTAGTAGAGGGGACAGCAGTCATCTAGTAGAGGGGACAGCAGTCATCTAGTAGAGGGGACAGCAGTCATCTAGTAGAGGGGACAGTAGTCATCTAGTAGAGGGGACAGCAGCTCAGACAGTAGGTTGACTGTTAGTCATCTAGTAGAGGGGACAGCAGACAGTAGTTTGACTGTTAGTCATCTCGTAGAGGGGACAGCAGACAGTAGTTTGACTGTTAGTCATCTCGTAGAGGGGACAGCAGCTCAGACAGTAGGTTGACTGTTAGTCATCTAGTAGAGGGGACAGCAGTCATCTAGTAGAGGGGACAGCAGTCATCTAGTAGAGGGGACAGCAGTCATCTAGTAGAGGGGACAGCAGTCATCTAGTAGAGGGGACAGCAGTCATCTAGTAGAGGGGACAGCAGTCATCTAGTAGAGGGGACAGCCGTCATCTAGTAGAGGGGACAGCAGTCATCTAGTAGATGGGACAGCAGCTCAGGCAGTAGCTCCTCCTCCTCTCCGCTATTTGATTTGTTAGACGAAAGGCAAGAAGGCATTGGCTTTAAAAATAGAAATGGTAGGCATACCTTGATGTTTTCAGACTCATGACTCTTATCGGTGTCATATTATTGAGCCCGTCTGTCCGCCTGAATTGCTTAAATTACTCCGTCCCTCCCTCCCTCCGTCCCTCCCTCCCTCCCTCCGTCCCTCCCTCCCTCCCTCCCTCCATCCCTCCTAGTTGTTGAATATGACTAAGAACTGATCACTGAGGTGACGCATCTAGTAGAGGGGACAGCAGTCATCTAGTAGAGGGGACAGCAGTCATCTAGTAGAGGGGACAGCAGTCATCTAGTAGAGGGGACAGCAGTCATCTAGTAGAGGGGACAGCAGCTCAGACAGTAGTTTGACTGTTAGTCATCTAGTAGAGGGGACAGCAGTCATCTAGTAGAGGGGACAGGAGCTCCGACAGTAGTTTGACTGTTAGTCATCTAGTCCCTCCCTCCCTCCCTCCCTCCCTCCCTCCCTCCGTCCCTCCATCCCTCCCTCCCTCCCTCCCTCCCTCCCTCCCTCCCTCCCTCCCTCCCTCCCTCCCTCCCTCCCGCCTCTCAATGTTCCTTTCTTTCTATGTTTCTGAGCTTAGCATCCATTCCAGAACATTCTGTGTATTGGAGGTGAAGGATCATTAACTTATTCTGTGTATTGGTGGTGAAGGATCATTAACTGATTCTGTGTATTGGAGGTGAAGGATCATTAACTGATTCTGTGTATTGGTGGTGAAGGATCATTAACTGATTCTGTGTATTGGTGGTGAAGGATCATTAACTGATTCTGTGTATTGGTGGTGAAGGATCATTAACTGATTCTGTGTATTGGAGGTGAAGGATCATTAACTGATTCTGTGTATTGGTGGTGAAGGATCATTAACTGATTCTGTGTATTGGTGGTGAAGGATCATTAACTGATTCTGTGTATTGGAGGTGAAGGATTGTTTTGAAATGAATATGGTCTGTGCCAGTCGGGTAACTTTGGGTTTATGGCGACCTCCCTGGTCCACTCCCCTCCTAGACTTCTGCGGTCCCTGGCCAGCCGTTCCATCTCCCTGGTCCACTCCCCTCCTAGACTTCTGCAGACCCTGGTCAGCCGTTCCATCACCCTGGTCCACTCCCCTCCTAGACTTCTGCGGTCCCTGGTCGGCGGTTCCACCTCCCTGGTCCACTCCCCTCCTAGACTTCTGCGGTCCCTGGCCAGCGGTTCCATCACCCTGGTCCACTCCCCTCCTAGACTTCTGCAGACCCTGGTCAGCCGTTCCATCACCCTGGTCCACTCCCCTCCTAGACTTCTGCAGACCCTGGTCAGCCGTTCCATCACCCTGGTCGGCGGTTCCATCACCCTGGTCCACTCCCCTCCTAGACTTCTGCGGTCCCTGGCCAGCGGTTCCATCACCCTGGTCGGCGGTTCCATCACCCTGGTCCACTCCCCTCCTAGACTTCTGCAGTCCCTGGTCAGCGGTTCCATCACCCTGGTCCACTCCCCTCCTAGACTTCTGCAGACCCTGGTCAGCCGTTCCATCACCCTGGTCCACTCCCCTCCTAGACTTCTGCAGACCCTGGTCAGCCGTTCCATCACCCTGGTCCACTCCCCTCCTAGACTTCTGCAGACCCTGGTCAGCCGTTCCATCACCCTGGTCCACTCCCCTCCTAGACTTCTGCAGACCCTGGTCAGCCGTTCCATCACCCTGGTCCACTCCCCTCCTAGACTTCTGCAGACCCTGGTCAGCCGTTCCATCACCCTGGTCCACTCCCCTCCTAGACTTCTGCAGACCCTGGTCAGCCGTTCCATCACCCTGGTCCACTCCCCTCCTAGACTTCTGCAGACCCTGGTCAGCCGTTCCATCACCCTGGTCCACTCCCCTCCTAGACTTCTGCAGACCCTGGTCAGCCGTTCCATCACCCTGGTCAGCCGTTCCATCACCCTGGTCGGCAGTTCCATCACCCTGGTCGGCGGTTCCATCACCCTGGTCCACTCCCCTCCTAGACTTCTGCAGACCCTGGTCAGCGGTTCCATCACCCTGGTCCACTCCCCTCCTAGACTTCTGCGGTCCCTGGCCAGCGGTTCCATCACCCTGGTCAGCGGTTCCATCACCCTGGTCCACTCCCCTCCTAGACTTCTGCGGTCCCTGGCCAGCGGTTCCATCACCCTGGTCGGCGGTTCCATCACCCTGGTCCACTCCCCTCCTAGACTTCTGCAGTCCCTGGTCAGCGGTTCCATCACCCTGGTCCACTCCCCTCCTAGACTTCTGCGGTCCCTGGCCAGCGGTTCCATCACCCTGGTCCACTCCCCTCCTAGACTTCTGCAGACCCTGGTCAGCCGTTCCATCACCCTGGTCGGCGGTTCCATCACCCTGGTCCACTCCCTTCCTAGACTTCTGCGGTCCCTGGTCAGCGGTTCCATCACCCTGGAGTCAGCGGTTCCATCATCCTGGAGTCAGCGGTTCCATCACCCTGGAGTCAGCGGTTCCATCACCCTGGAGTCAGCGGTTCCATCACCCTGGAGTCAGCGGTTCCATCACCCTGGAGTCAGCGGTTCCATCTCCCTGGTCGGTGGGTTTATCACCCTGGTCGGCGGGTTTATCACCCTGGTCAGCAGGTTTATCACCCTGGTCAGCGGGTTTATCACCCTGGTCAGCGGTTCCATCACCCTGGTCAGTGGGTTTATCACCCTGGTCAGCGGTTCCATCACCCTGGTCGGTGGGTTTATCACCCTGGTCAGCGGGTTTATCACCCTGGTCAGCGGTTTATCACCCTGGTCAGCGGGTTTATCACCCTGGTCAGTGGGTTTATCACCTTGGTCAACGGGTTTATCACCCTGGTCAGTGGGTTTATCACCCTGGTCAGTGGGTTTATCACCTTGGTCAACGGGTTTATCACCCTGGTCAGTGGGTTTATCACCCTGGTCAGTGGGTTTATCACCTTGGTCAACGGGTTTATCACCCTGGTCAGCGGGTTTATCACCCTGGTCAGTGGGTTTATCACCTTGGTCAACGGGTTTATCACCCTGGTCAGTGGTTCCATCACCCCGGTCAGCGGGTTTATCACCCTGGTCAGCGGGTTTATCACCCGGGTCGGCAGTTCCATCACCCTGGTCAGCGGGTTTATCACCCTGGTCGGCGGTTCCATCACTCTGGTCAGCGCGTTTATCACCCTGGTCAGTGGGTTTATCACCCTGGTCAGTGGGTTTATCACCCTGGTCAGCGCGTTTATCACCCTGGTCAGTGGGTTTGTCACCCTGGTCAGCGGTTCCATCACCCCGGTCAGCAGTTCCATCACCCTGGTCGGTGGGTTTATCACCCTGGTCGGTGGGTTCATCACCCTGGTCAGCGGTTCCATCACCCTGGTCAGCGGGTTTATCACCCTGGTCAGCGGTTCCATCACCCTGGTCAGCGGGTGTATCACACTGGTCAGCGGGTGTATCACCCAGGTCAGCGGGTGTATCACCCTGGTCAGCGGGTTTATCACCCTGGTCAGCGGTTCCATCACCCTGGTCGGTGGGTTTATCACCCTGGTCGGTGGGTTCATCACCCTGGTCAGCGGTTCCATCACCCTGGTCAGCGGGTGTATCACCCTGGTCAGCGGGTGTATCACCCTGGTCAGCGGTTCCATCACCCTGGTCAGCGGGTGTATCACCCTGGTCAGCGGGTGCATCACCCTGGTCAGCGGGTGCATCACCCTGGTCAGCGGGTGTATCACCCTGGTCAGCCACTCACTTTCTGAACTAGTTCTAGTTTTAACAATGAACCTTGAAAATACCTTCAATATAAAAATATGTATGACGTAAACTTCTGAGAAGAATCATTCAGAATATGAATAAATTAAGGGATGAAAATAAACGTGTCGACTATAGTTTAATATTCCCAGTAGAGGCACATTCCACAGAATGTACATACATGTATGCTTCTACACCTGCATTGCTTGCTGTTTGGGGTTTTAGGCTGGGTTTCTGTACAGCACTTTGAGATATCGGCTGATGTACGAAGGGATTTATAAATACATTTGATTTGATTTGATAAATAAAACATGATTTTATTTGGTTTTGATAGAAAATGTTCTTGAAGCACAGGGGGGGAACCCTGTGAAATGATGCAGGTCAAAGCTTGAGAACACGAAACATGGTGAGTATAAGGGTAATAATGAGCGTTCCTTGGTATGTGTGTAACCTAGCTACATATTTAGTAAACTGGGCTTTAGGGAGAGAGAAGCCCTCTGTGAAGGGGTCTCGGTGCCGGGGAGCTGTTTACTGTTGTTGTACAAAAGGCGTTTTTGACGGTGTATGAGGCGTTCTGTTCTGTCTTATTTGTTGGCCACGCCCTGCCTCTTTTTTTTTTGAAACACTAAACCGACTGAACCTGCCCCACGCCCGCCTCGCTTCCTCTCATCGCATGAGTTGACATGGATAGAAAAGAGCAGAAGCTTTGAACTGTCCCAACAGACTCCAGTCCTACCGAAGGGAGACAAGTGGAGTGGATAACCCAGTCAGACGAGATCGCTAATTAGACTACACACAGACTCGAATACATCGCTACAGTCAGTCCTCTCATGCACCGTCCCGTTTCATCTGTCGCCTCTGTCGTTATTATATGATTATTATTGCGGCCGCTCGCACCTTGTTATTCCGGTGGGGAGTAAATCTATATGGCCGCGACGCTGATCACGATGAGCGCTGGGACCGGGACCGGGCAGGACGAGATGTTCTACACCCTGCTCAAGCCCATGCTTTCGGAAGGCTTCCCGGCCGAGGAATCGGCTCTGTTCGGTTTCGATACCAAGAACCTACTGACGGAAAGGAGTGGACAGAGTGAATACGTGCACCAGGTAATGTAGTTTGTCAGTGTTGAGATGTTCTCCCCGGTGTAGGCTATTCTTTATCTCAGAATGGGCGAGGTTGGTTGGCATGTTGCAAAGCACTAAGGCTGTTCGTGTTGCTGTGATGTGGGGAATTCTATAGTATTATACAAAATGTAGAGGAGATTGGCGCTTTAATTGTGCGTAATAATAACGTCTCCTGATGTTGTTATGGTCGTAAGTATTTTATCATTCGATGTGTAGGCCTATGGGTCGGGACACAGCAGGAAGATTACATGATTGGGAACGAGAGACATCGTCGGAACGGCAGGTAGCCTAGTGGTTAGAGTGTTGGACTAGTAACTGAAAGGTTGCTGGATTGAATCTATCGTTCTGCCCCTGAACAAGGCAGTTAACCCACTGTTCCTAGGCCGTCATTGTAAATAAGAATTTGTTCTTAACTGACTTGCCTAGTTTTAAAAAAAAATAGCAAGACGCATTTAGCTCATAGTTCATTGGAACTGGTAGGACAGGCAGCTATGCCAGACAGTGCCAGTTGCTCACACGCTCACAATTGGTTTCTTGGCTACCATTCCCATCAACAACTGACTCCGTCCGATCCCATCTACTCTCTAACGCACGGTGCAAGTCCGGACCCAACCCGATATAGTAGGTAGAAACTTCCCAGCAATGTCGACAGACAGACAGCCCGACCGCCTTAATCGGAACACTTGTGGCACATATACATGACCAGTTAACAGCTGGACGATCTAAACGACAGAAATAGAAAACCTTCCCTTCAGCCAGCAAGCCATTGCGTAAAGAACTGGACAGAGCAGTTACTTTGCGGGACAGGAGAAGCACCAACAGGGAGGGTGTTTTTCCTTCCCAATGTCCAGTAACCATTTCCTCCATTAGTTGGATGATCTTTAATGAGTTATTTATGTGGAGCCCGAATAGTATTTATTATGGTGTGTGTGTGTTTTGTTTTTCTCCTGAGCAGAAGGAATGGAGAGAGAGAGAGAGTCAGGTTCATTCCTTCATCATGACCACCTGTCAGTAGTCTGCTGTCCCAAATGGCACCCTATTCCCTATGTAGTGCACTACTTTTAACCCGAAATTAATGGTACCCTATTCCCTATGTAGTGCACTACTTTTAACCTGAAGTTAATGGCACCCTATTCCCTATGTAGTGCACTACTTTTAACCTGAAGTGAATGGCACCCTATTCCCTATGTAGTGCACTACTTTTAACCCGAAATTAATGGCACCCTATTCCCTATGTAGTGCACTACTTTTAACCCGAAGTTAATGGCACCCTATTCCCTATGTAGTGCACTACTTTTAACCCGAAGTTAATGGCACCCTATTCCCTATGTAGTGCACTACTTTTAACCCGAAGTTAATGGCACCTTATTCCCTATGTAGTGCACTAGTTTTAATCACAGCCCTGTGGGTGCCGTTTGGGAAGCAGACAGTGCCTGTTTTAAGCCCTCTGGTCTGGTTGGTGTGAGTACAGTTTACAGCTGAGGGGGGAATGTGGCAGCAGCTCACTGAAGGCTACTTGATAAATGTCTGCCTGGTGACTCTGTCTGTCCTATCAGACATTACTACCGGACTCCTCATCCCACTGGCCACCACATAGTTTCAGCATGACACAGTCAAACACTGGTTCTGAACTCTTAATAAATGGACTGTAAGATGTAGTATCTTAATTTGATCACTCTTTTCTTGCGGATAATTTCCCCCTGCATCGATAAACCCATACTAAACCCATACTAAACCCATACTACTTAACACACGATTATATTTGTCTGCTTTTCTGGCCAGCTAATAGCCTATCAACCAATCAAGTAACATTATGGACCAAACGTTCAGATCCTATTGCTGCAGGATTATTTTGCTGTGACAATATATAGGTCAAATTATGATCCTCCATCTGTATGAGGTTTGACAGGATAGATGAAGTTGTATTACAGACATGTTCAGGTTTGACAGGGTAGATGAAGTTGTATTACAGACATGTTCAGGTTTGACAGGGTAGATGAAGTTGTATTACAGACATGTTCAGGTTTGACAGGGTAGATTAAGTTGTATTACAGACATGTTCAGGTTTGACAGGGTAGTGGAAGTTGTATTACAGACATGTTCAGGTTTGACAGGGTAGATGAAGTTGTATTACAGACATGTTCAGGTTTGACAGGGTAGATGAAGTTGTATTACAGACATGTTCAGGTTTGACAGGGTAGATGAAGTTGTATTACAGACATGTTCAGGTTTGTTGGTACCTCTTCACAAAAAAAACCAAAAGGTAACATTTTCTCTGAAATAACTTGACATTTACTAAAGTAATTATTCCATATTTAATTATTCATTTAATAGAAATCAGACTTTGTTTTTTTATTCGTTTTGTTTCCAACAGAATATTGTACATAATAAAACACAATGAAAATGACATGGACACAAATGATGGGACCCTTCAACCTAATATGTTGTGGCACAACCTTCAGAGGTAATCACTGCAATCAAATGTTCTCTGTAGCTCTCAGTGAGACTCCTGCACCTGTTAACAGGTAGTTCGGCCCACTCTTCCTGAGCAAACTGCTCCAGCTGTCTCAGGTTTGATGGGTGACTTCTGCACCTGTTAACAGGTAGTTCGGCCCACTCTTCCTGAGCAAACTGCTCCAGCTGTCTCAGGTTTGATGGGTGACTTCTGCACCTGTTAACAGGTAGTTTGATCCACTCTTCCTGAGCAAACTGCTCCAGCTGTCTCAGGTTTGATGGGTGACTTCTGCACCTGTTAACAGGTAGTTCGGCCCACTCTTCCTGAGCAAACTGCTCCAGCTGTCTCAGGTTTGATGGGTGACTTCTGCACCTGTTAATAGATAGTTCGGCCCACTCTTCCTGAGCAAACTGCTCCAGCTGTCTCAGGTTTGATGGGTGTCTTCTGCACCTGTTAACAGGTAGTTCGGCCCACTCTTCCTGAGCAAACTGCTCCAGCTGTCTCAGGTTTGATGGGTGTCTTCTGCACCTGTTAACAGGTAGTTCGGCCCACTCTTCCTGAGCAAACTGCTCCAGCTGTCTCAGGTTTGATGGGTGTCTTCTGCACCTGTTAACAGGTAGTTCGGCCCACTCTTCCTGAGCAAACTGCTCCAGCTGTCTCAGGTTTGATGGGTGCTTTCTCCAGACTGTAGGATTCAGACTGAGACAGAGATTTCTCACACTGGGCAGTACGTTTCGCTCCAGAATGCCTTGATAGTCTTGAGATTTCATTGCGTCCTGCACAGATTCCAGGCACCCTGTGCCAGGCGCAACACAGCAGCCCCAACACATAACCCAGCCTCCTCCAGGTTTCACTGTAGGAGTGGTGCTCTTTTCTTTAAAAACTTCATTTCTTCATCTGTGAACATAGAGCTGATGTGACTTGCCAAAAAGCTCCAGTTTTGACTCATCTGTACCAAAGGACATTCTCCCAGAAGGATTGTGGCTTGTCAATATGCATTTTAGCAAATTCCAGTCTGGCTTCTTCTATGGAACCTACTTTGGCTCAAAAAAAGCGAAACATGTTGGAGTTCAGCTTGTATCTATTTGGCAGTTATCCTTGGTTCTTCCTTTTCTACCATTCCCACAATCCTGATCAATCTGAGGTCGATTTCTCCCTCTTGCTGCCGCGCCCAGGAAGGTTGTTCCACAGTTCCACGGACCTTAAACGTCTTCTTAAATAATATTTCCAACTGTTTGTCACAGGAACATCTAGCTGCTTGGAGATGGTCTCGTAGCCTTTTACCAGGCTTGTCTTTTATTGTCTTTCTGATCTCAGACAAATCTCTCCGTAGCTTTACTCTGGTCCATGTTCAGTGTGGTGCAACACAATGATACCAAACAGCACAGTGACTACTTTACTCTGGTCCATGTTCAGTGTGGTGCAACACAATGATACCAAACAGCACAGTGACTACTTTACTCTGGTCCATGGTCAGTGTGGTGCAACACAATGATACCAAACAGCACAGTGACTACTTTACTCCATTTCAATAGGCTGAATGACTGATTACTAAGATGATTGGAGACGTGTGTGTGTGTGTGTGTGTGTGTGTGTGTGTGTGTGTGTGTGTGTGTGATGATAATTAAAGAAACAAAATAGTTATATATCACTATAATCCAATTATTTATTATCTTTTCTAAGGGGTACCAACAAATGTGTCCAGGCCATTTTAAAGATATATATATTTGTAGAATAATCGATAATTCATCTCTTTTTCACAGCTTCTATGCTTTATTCTGACACACCAAAGGCGAGTAATCGTGATAAAATAGCTTTTAGTTTCACCTCTTTTCAGGAGGAATGAAGCCATATTTCAATGAGCTGTACGGGTACCAACACATTTGAACTGTAAATGATTGAAGTCGATACCTGAACGTATTCTTCCCGTCCAGAATGCAGCATGTTGATCATACTGATTAGTATCACGTGATGATCAAAGATGTAAGAAAAAATCTAAAGGATTGTTTCACTATTAAGTTCATTAAAACATAATCAATTAAAGGATTGTTTCCACTACTAAGTTCATTAAAACAATCAATTAAAGGATTGTTTTCACTATTAAGTTCATTAAAACATAATCAATTAAAGGATTGTTTCTCTACTAAGTTAATTAAAACAATCAAATAAAGGATTGTTTCCACTACTAAGTTCATTAAAACATAATCAATTAAAGGATTGTTTCCACTACTAAGTTCATTAAAACAATCAATTAAAGGATTGTTTCCACTACTAAGTTCATTAAAACAATCAATTAAAGGATTGTTTCCACTACTAAGTTAATTAAAACAATCAATTAAAGGATTGTTTCCACTACTAAGTTAATTAAAACAATCAATTAAAGGATTGTTTCCACTACTAAGTTAATTAAAACATAATCAATTAAAGGATTGTTTCCACTACTAAGTTAATTAAAACAATCAATTAAAGGATTGTTTCCACTACTAAGTTAATTAAAACAATCAATTAAAGGATTGTTTCCACTACTAAGTTAATTAAAACAATCAATTAAAGGATTGTTTCCACTACTAAGTTAATTAAAACAATCAATTAAAGGATTGTTTCCACTACTAAGTTCATTAAAACAAAGTGAAATTGCCATAAACATCGTGATTATTTGTTATAATATTTATACCATTTACATCCAAAATAGAGATTTGGTTCAGAATTAATAATGAGCCAACCTTTTTAAGTAAGTCTGTCTTTTCTCCTCAGACAGGGAAGAGTGAACTGGATAAGTACCTCTCCCCCCAGACGCCGCTCCTGATGTCCCATCCTGACCCTCCAGAGCAGAACAAGTCTCGGCGGGACAGTGCCTCTGTGATGGATCACTTCTTTGGCGACGACCAGGGCGGATCTCCTTACAGCATCAACATGAACGTCTTCCTACCCGACCTGGCATACCTGAGGATGGGCTTGTGTCGGCCGGCACGCCCAGGGCCTGGGGGTAACGGTGGAGGCATGGGCCAGCAGGTCAAAACAGAACCCCCTGCCTCCTCTCCCTTCACCCATCCTCACCCTCACTGCCCCAGCAGTAGCGTCCACAGTAACAGCATCAGCCTTTCCACGGTAACGTCGGTGTCTTCTTCGTTACCAGAGTTCACTAGCGTGTTCAGCCCGTCGGGTGGTGGTGACCCGACCTCTGACGCCGTGGCAACGGGCGGTTCTGTTTACGTGAAGGAGGAGCTGGGGTCGTTCGATCTGCCTCACGACGACTCTCTGTTCCAGTTGCTCTCTGCGGAGCTGGACTCCGCCCCTCTCGCGCCCATGCATCACCATGGCAACAATGCTCATCACCGGGCGGGGCAGCATCACGGAGGTTCCGGTCCCTCGCCCATCATGCACACCTTCCACGACCTACACTTAGCCGCCCAGGCCCAGCAGCAACACCAACAACTACAGAGTGCCAAGGCAAGCTACTGTGGTGGGCTGCACAACGTGGGAGGGGCCTACCCTCACCCTCACTTCCTCCAGCAGCCCCAGCACCATCAGGCCAAGGCCCCCTACCTGCCCCCCTCTCCTCCCAGCTCAGAGCCCAGCTCCCCAGATCGTCAGAAGGACCTCCTTCAGAACCTCTCCCCTCCCCCTTCCTATGCCGCCACTATCGCCTCCAAGCTGGGAGTCAGCGTCTCCCCCAGTCTTTCCCCCACCGGTGTGGCTCGGCCCCCAGCCTCAAGTCTAACTCCAGCCCCAGGCTCCGGCCCAGCTCCAAGCCTGAACCAGTCCATGCAGGTCCGCTACAACCGCAGGACCAACCCAGACCTGGAGAAGAGGAGGATACACCACTGTGACTTCCCAGGTCAGGACTCCTCCCTCTACTGTCAGGACTCCTCCCTCTACTGTCAAGACGTATCCCTCCCTCCCTCTACTGTCAGGACTCCTCCCTCTACTGTCAGGACTTATCCCTCCCTCCCTCTACTCTCAGGACCCCTCCCTCTACTCTCAGGACCCCTCCCTCTACTCTCAGGACCCCTCCCTCTACTGTCAGGCCTCCTCCCTCTACTGTCAGGACTCCTCCCACCCACCCTCCCGCCCTCTACTGTCAGGACGTATCCCTCCCTCCCTCCCTCTACTGTCAGGACGTATCCCTCCCTCCCTCCCTCTACTGTCAGGACGTATCCCTCCCTCCCTCCCTCTACTGTCAGGACGTATCCCTCCCTCCCTCCCTCTACTGTCAGGACGTATTCCTTCCTTCCCTCTACTGTCAGGACTTATCCCTCCCTCCCTCCCTGTACTGTCAGGCCTCCTCCCTCCCTCCCTCTACTGTCAGGCCTCCTCCCTCCCTCCCTCTACTGTCAGGCCTCCTCCCTCCCTCCCTCCCTCCCTCCCTCCCTCCCTCCCTCCCTCCCTCCCTCCCTCCCCTCCCTCCCTCCCTCCCTCCCTCCCTCCCTCCCTCCCTCCCTCCCTCCCTCCCTCCCTCCCTCCCTCCCTCCCTCCCTCTCTCAGCTGCAGAGCTTTACTTTAGGTTTACTTTCTGTGTGTTGCTCGTCTATTTCAGTTTATCATGAAGATGTTGTGCTTGTTCCTAGCTCACATGCAATACGTTGTTTACCATCAATTAGCTCCGTGTCTGTAGTGTCCTGTGTTATGGGTGGTGGTCTGATTAGCTCAGTGTCCTGTGTTATGGGTGGTGGTCTGATTAGCCCAGTGTCCTGTGTTATGGGTGGTGATCTGATTAGCTCAGTGTCCTGTGTTATGGGTGGTAGTCTGATTAGCTCAGTGTCCATAGTGTCCTGTGTTATGGGTGGTGGTCTGATTAGCTCAGTGTCCATAGTGTCCTGTGTTATGGGTGGTGGTCTGATTAGCTCAGTGTCCATAGTGTCCTGTGTTATGGGTGGTGGTCTGATTAGCTCAGTGTCCATAGTGTCCTGTGTTATGGGTGGTGGTCTGATTAGCTCAGTGTCTGTAGTGTCCTGTGCTATGGGTGGTGGTCTGATTAGCTCTGTGTGTATAGTGTCCTGTGTTATGGGTGGTGGTCTGATTAGCTCAGTGTCCTGTGCTATGGGTGGTGGTCTGATTAGCTCAGTGTCCATAGTGTCCTGTGTTATGGGTGGTGGTCTGATTAGCTCAGTGTCTGTAGTGTCCTGTGTTATGGGTGGTGGTCTGATTAGCTCCGTGTCTATAGTGTCCTGTGTTAGGGTGGTGGTCTGATTAGCTCAGTGTCCTGTGTTATGGGTGGTGGTCTGATTAGCTCAGTGTCCTGTGTTATGGGTGGTGGTCTGATTCGCTCAGTGTCTGTAGTGTCCTGTGTTATGGGTGGTGGTCTGATTAGCTCTGTGTCTATAGTGTCCTGTGTAATGGGTGGTGGTCTGATTAGCTCAGTGTCCTGTGTTATGGGTGGTGGTCTGATTAGCTCAGTGTCCTGTGTTATGGGTGGTGGTCTGATTAGCTCATTGTCCGTAGTGTCCTGTGTTATGGGTGGTGGTCTGATTAGCTCCGTGTCTATAGTGTCCTGTGTTATGGGTGGTGGTCTGATTAGCTCAGTGTCCGTAGTGTCCTGTGTTATGGGTGGTGGTCTGATTAGCTCAGTGTCCGTAGTGTCCTGTGCTATGGGTGGTGGTCTGATTAGCTCAGTGTCCTGTGCTATGGGTGGTGGTCTGATTAGCTCAGTGTCCTGTGTTATGGGTGGTGGTCTGATTAGCTCAGTGTCTGTAGTGTCCTGTGTTATGGGTGGTGGTCTGATTAGCTCCGTGTCTATAGTGTCCTGTGTTATGGGTGGTGGTCTGATTAGCTCCGTGTCTATAGTGTCCTGTGTTATGGGTGGTGGTCTGATTAGCTCAGTGTCTATAGTGTCCTGTGTTATGGGTGGTGGTCTGATTAGCTCAGTGTCTGTAGTGTCCTGTGTTATGGGCGGTGGTCTGATTAGCTCAGTGTCCTGTGTTATGGGTGGTGGTCTGATTAGCTCAGTGTCCTGTGTTATGGGTGGTGGTCTGATTAGCTCAGTGTCCTGTGTTATGGGTGGTGGTCTGATTAGCTCAGTGTCTGTAGGCCTATAGTGTCCTGTGTTATGGGTGGTGGTCTGACTAGCTCAGTGTCTGTAGTGTCCTGTGCTATGGGTGGTGGTCTGATTAGCTCAGTGTCTGTAGTGTCCTGTGTTATGGGTGGTGGTCTGATTAGCTCAGTGTCTATAGTGTCCTGTGTTATGGGTGGTGGTCTGACTAGCTCAGTGTCTGTAGTGTCCTGTGTTATGGGTGGTGGTCTGATTAGCTCAGTGTCTGTAGTGTCCTGTGTAATGGGTGGTGGTCTGATTAGCTCAGTGTCCTGTGTTATGGGCGGTGGTCTGACTCAGTGAATTTAGTAAACATTACTATTCTCTGTGTGTGTTGCCTCTGAATGATGTTGAATAATTCAGTAATCGACAGGCTTTTAGCCAGCTCTAAGATGTATCCCAAACGGCACCATATTCCCTACATAGTGCCCTCGTTGTGACCAGAATCCTGGTCAAAAGTAGTGCACTATATAGGGAACAGGGTGTCGTTTTGGATGAAACCAAGCTCTAGAGATCTGTCAGAGAAACACAGGAAATGGACGACCGAGACAGATTCTTATTGGTTGCATCAAACTGACAGTGTTTCACAGCTAGAAAAACACACCAGTCAGTCCACTGAAACACACACACACACACATAAACAAACTCCTCTTGGGCTAATATAATACTCATGTGCTCCTCCTGCTTGCCCTCTCACTAATGTTAGATGATGTCAGATAGCCTCTGGCTCTGGGATTGGAGGGTTACTCAACTCCTCAGCATGTCTCTCACTAATGTTAGATGATGCCAGATAGCCTCTGGCTCTGGGATTGGAGGGTTACTCAACTCCTCAGCATGTCTCTCACTAATGTTAGATGATGTCAGATAGCCTCTGGCTCTGGGATTGGAGGGTTACTCAACTCCTCAGCATGTCTCTCACTAATGTTAGATGATGTCAGATAGCCTCTGGCTCTGGGATTGGAGGGTTACTCAACTCCTCAGCATGTCTCTCACTAATGTTAGATGATGTCAGATAGCCTCTGGCTCTGGGATTGGAGGGTTACTCAACTCCTCAGCATGTCTGGACTGGCGTGTTGCAAATGGTAGCAGATCTCGGGTAGAGACGGTGTTGCAGAACAGGGAGGCGGTGTTGCAGAACAGGGAGACGGTGTTGCAGAACTCGGTAGAGGCGGTGTTGCAGAACTCATAGAGACGGTGTTGCAGAACTCGTAGAGACGGTGTTGCAGAACTCATAGAGATGGTGTTGCAGAACTCGTAGAGACGGTGTTGCAGAACTCATAGAGACGGTGTTGCAGAACTCATAGAGACGGTGTTGCAGAACAGGAGACGGTGTTGCAGAACTCGTAGAGGCGGTGTTGCAGAACTCGGTAGAGGCGGTGTTGCAGAACTCAGGTAGAGGCGGTGTTGCAGAACTCGGTAGAGGCGGTGTTGCAGAACTCGGTAGAGGCGGTGTTGCAGAACTCGGTAGAGGCGGTGTTGCAGAACTCGGTAGAGGCGGTGTTGCAGAACTCGTAGAGGCGGTGTTGCAGAACTCGTAGAGGCGGTGTTGCAGAACTCGTAGAGGCGGTGTTGCAGAACTCGTAGAGGCGGTGTTGCAGAACTCGTAGAGGCGGTGTTGCAGAACTCGTAGAGGCGGTGTTGCAGAACTCGTAGAGGCGGTGTTGCAGAACTCGTAGAGGCGGTGTTGCAGAACTCGTAGAGGCGGTGTTGCAGAACTCGTAGAGGCGGTGTTGCAGAACTCGTAGAGGCGGTGTTGCAGAACTCGTAGAGGCGGTGTTGCAGAACTCGTAGAGGCGGTGTTGCAGAACTCGTAGAGGCGGTGTTGCAGAACTCGTAGAGGCGGTGTTGCAGAACTCGTAGAGGCGGTGTTGCAGAACTCGTAGAGGCGGTGTTGCAGAACTCGTAGAGGCGGTGTTGCAGAACTCGTAGAGGCGGTGTTGCAGAACTCGTAGAGGCGGTGTTGCAGAACTCGTAGAGGCGGTGTTGCAGAACTCATAGAGACGGTGTTGCAGAACAGGGAGGTGGTGTTGCAGAACTCGGTAGAGGCGGTGTGCAGACAGGAGCGGTGTTGCAGAACAGGGAGGCGGAGTTGCAGAACTCGGTAGAGGCGGTGTTGCAGAACTCGTAGAGGCGGTGTTGCAGAACTCGTAGAGGCGGTGTTGCAGAACTCGGTAGAGGCGGTGTTGCAGAACTCGGTGGAGGCGGTGTTGCAGAACTCGGTAGAGGCGGTGTTGCAGAACTCGGTAGAGGCGGTGTTGCAGAACTCGGTAGAGGCGGTGTTGCAGAACTCGGTAGAGGCGGTGTTGCAGAACTCGGTAGAGGCGGTGTTGCAGAACTCGTAGAGGCGGTGTTGCAGAACTCGTAGAGGCGGTGTTGCAGAACTCGTAGAGGCGGTGTTGCAGAACTCGGTAGAGGCGGTGTTGCAGAACTCGGTAGAGGTGGTGTTGCAGAACAGGGAGGCGGTGTTGCAGAACAGGGAGGCGGTGTTGCAGAACTCGTAGAGGCGGTGTTGCAGAACAGGGAGGCGGTGTTGCAGAACAGGGAGGCGGTGTTGCAGAACAGGGAGACGGTGTTGCAGAACAGGGAGACGGTGTTGCAGAACAGGGAGGCGGTGTTGCAGAACTGGGAGACGGTGTTGCAGAACTGGGAGACGGTGTTGCAGAACTGGGAGACGGTGTTGCAGAACTGGGAGACGGTGTTGCAGAACAGGGAGACGGTGTTGCAGAACTCATAGAGACGGTGTTGCAGAACAGGGAGACGGTGTTGCAGAACAGGGAGACGGTGTTGCAGAACAGGGAGACGGTGTTGCAGAACAGGGAGGCGGTGTTGCAGAACTCGGTAGAGGCGGTGTTGCAGAACTCGTAGAGGCGGTGTTGCAGAACTCGGTAGAGGCGGTGTTGCAGAACTCGGTAGAGGCGGTGTTGCAGAACTCGGTAGAGGCGGTGTTGCAGAACTCGGTAGAGGCGGTGTTGCAGAACTCGGTAGAGGCGGTGTTGCAGAACTCGGTAGAGGCGGTGTTGCAGAACTCGGTGGAGGCGGTGTTGCAGAACTCTGTAGAGGCGGTGTTGCAGAACTCGGTAGAGGCGGTGTTGCAGAACTCGGTAGAGGCGGTGTTGCAGAACTCGGTAGAGGCGGTGTTGCAGAACAGGGAGGCGGTGTTGCAGAACAGGGAGGCGGTGTTGCAGAACTCGGTAGAGGCGGTGTTGCAGAACTCGGTAGAGGCGGTGTTGCAGAACTCGGTAGAGGCGGTGTTGCAGAACAGGGAGGCGGAGTTGCAGAACTCGGTAGAGGCGGTGTTGCAGAACTCGTAGAGGCGGTGTTGCAGAACTCGTAGAGGCGGTGTTGCAGAACTCGTAGAGGCGGTGTTGCAGAACTCGGTAGAGGCGGTGTTGCAGAACTCGGTAGAGGCGGTGTTGCAGAACTCGGTGGAGGCGGTGTTGCAGAACTCGGTAGAGGCGGTGTTGCAGAACTCGGTAGAGGCGGTGTTGCAGAACTCGGTAGAGGCGGTGTTGCAGAACTCGGTAGAGGCGGTGTTGCAGAACAGGGAGGCGGTGTTGCAGAACTCGTAGAGGCGGTGTTGCAGAACTCGTAGAGGCGGTGTTGCAGAACTCGTAGAGGCGGTGTTGCAGAACTCGTAGAGGCGGTGTTGCAGAACTCGTAGAGGCGGTGTTGCAGAACTCGGTAGAGGCGGTGTTGCAGAACAGGGAGGCGGTGTTGCAGAACAGGGAGGCGGTGTTGCAGAACTCGTAGAGGCGGTGTTGCAGAACAGGGAGGCGGTGTTGCAGAACAGGGAGGCGGTGTTGCAGAACAGGGAGACGGTGTTGCAGAACAGGGAGACGGTGTTGCAGAACAGGGAGGCGGTGTTGCAGAACTGGGAGACGGTGTTGCAGAACTGGGAGACGGTGTTGCAGAACTGGGAGACGGTGTTGCAGAACTGGGAGACGGTGTTGCAGAACTGGGAGATGGTGTTGCAGAACAGGGAGACGGTGTTGCAGAACTCATAGAGACGGTGTTGCAGAACAGGGAGACGGTGTTGCAGAACAGGGAGACGGTGTTGCAGAACAGGGAGGCGGTGTTGCAGAACTCGGTAGAGGCGGTGTTGCAGAACAGGGAGGCGGAGTTGCAGAACTCGGTAGAGGCGGTGTTGCAGAACTCGTAGAGGCGGTGTTGCAGAACTCGGTAGAGGCGGTGTTGCAGAACTCGGTAGAGGCGGTGTTGCAGAACTCGGTAGAGGCGGTGTTGCAGAACTCGGTGGAGGCGGTGTTGCAGAACTCTGTAGAGGCGGTGTTGCAGAACTCTGTAGAGGCGGTGTTGCAGAACTCTGTAGAGGCGGTGTTGCAGAACTCGGTAGAGGCGGTGTTGCAGAACTCGGTAGAGGCGGTGTTGCAGAACAGGGAGGCGGTGTTGCAGAACAGGGAGGCGGTGTTGCAGAACTCGGTAGAGGCGGTGTTGCAGAACTCGGTAGAGGCGGTGTTGCAGAACTCGGTAGAGGCGGTGTTGCAGAACTCGGTAGAGGCGGTGTTGCAGAACAGGGAGGCGGTGTTGCAGAACAGGGAGGTGGTGTTGCAGAACTCGTAGAGGCGGTGTTGCAGAACAGGGAGGCGGTGTTGCAGAACAGGGAGGCGGTATTGCAGAACAGGGAGACGGTGTTGCAGAACAGGGAGACGGTGTTGCAGAACAGGGAGGCGGTGTTGCAGAACTGGGAGACGGTGTTGCAGAACTGGGAGACGGTGTTGCAGAACTGGGAGACGGTGTTGCAGAACTGGGAGACGGTGTTGCAGAACTCATAGAGACGGTGTTGCAGAACAGGGAGACGGTGTTGCAGAACAGGGAGACGGTGTTGCAGAACAGGGAGACGGTGTTGCAGAACAGGGAGGCGGTGTTGCAGAACTGGGAGACGGTGTTGCAGAACAGGGAGACTGTTGTATAACCCATAATGACAAAGCAAAAACAGGTTTAGACATTTTTGCTAATTTATTAAAATAAAAAACATTTCCTCATCAATCTACTCTTTAACCCATAATGACAAACATAACACAGGTTCTTAGAAATGTCTGCTAATTTAAAAACCGAAATACCTTATTTACAGTATTCTGACCCTTTGCTATGAGACTCGAAATTGAGCTCAGGTGCGTCCTGTTTTCATTGATCATCCTTGAGATGTTTCTATAACTTGATTGGAGTCCACATGTGGTAAATTTAATTGATTGGACATGATTTGGAAAGGCACACACCTGTCTATATAAGGTCCCACAGTTGACAGTGCATGACAGAGCAAAAACCAAGCCATGAGGTCGAAGGAATTGCCCGTAGAGCTCCGAGACAGGATTGTGTCGAGGCACAGATCTGGGGAAGGATACCAGTACCTTTCTGCAGCATTGAAGGTCCCCAAGAACACTGTGGCCTCCATCATTCTTAAATGGACCCACCAAGACAACCCTCTCTGCAGCCCTCCACCAATCAGGCCTTTATGGTAGAGTGGCCAGACGGAAGCCACTCCTCAGTAAAAGGCACATGACAACCCACTTGGAGTTTGCCAAAAGGGACCTAAAGACTCTCAGACCATGAGGAACAAGATTCTCTGGTCTAATGAAACCAAGGTTGAACTCTTTGGCCTGAATGCCAAGCGTCACATCTGGAGGAAACCTGGCACCATCCCTACGGTGAAGCATGATGGTGGCAGCATCACTACGGTGAAGCATGGTGGTGGTGGCAGCATCATGCTGTGGGGATGTTTTTAAGCGGCAGGGACTGGGAGCACTCAAGACCTCAGACTGGGGCAAAGCTTCACTTTCCAAAAGGACGACAACCCTAAGCAGACAGCCAAGAGGAACGCAGGAGTGGCTTCAGGACAAGTCTCTGAATGTCCTTGAGTGGCCCAGCCAGAGCCCGGACTGGAACCCGATCAAAAATCTCTGGAGAGACCTGAAAATAGCTGTGCAGTGACGCTACCTATCCAACCAGGATCTGCAGAGAAGAATGGGAGAACCTCCCCAAATACAGGTGTGCCAAGCTTGTGTTGTCATACCCAAGAAGGCTTGTAACTGTAATCGCTGCCAAAGGTGCTTCAACAAAGTACTGACTAAAGGGTCTGAATACACAGATTTTTTTTATCTATATATAAATTAGCAAAAATGTCGAAACCTTTTTTTGCATTATGGGGTAGTGTGTGTCCATTGAGAATTTAAAAAATCTCTATATTTTAGAATGAGGCTGTAACTTAACAATGTGGAAAAATTCAAGGTGTCTGAATACTTTCCGAATGCACAGTATAGTATTCTAGAACAGCGGAATCCACAGATGTATAGTATTCTAGAACAGAGGAATCCACAGATGTATAGTATTCTAGAACAGCGGAATCCACAGATGTATATAGTATTCTAGAACAGCGGAATCCACAGATGTATATAGTATTCTAGAACAGAGGAATCCACAGATGTATAGTATTCTAGAACAGCGGAATCCACAGATGTATAGTATTCTAGAACAGCGGAATCCACAGATGTATAGTATTCTAGAACAGCGGAATCCACAGATGTATATAGTATTCTAGAACAGAGGAATCCACAGATGTATAGTATTCTAGAACAGCGGAATCCACAGATGTATAGTATTCTAGAACAGCGGAATCCACAGATGTATAGTATTCTAGAACAGCGGAATCCACAGATGTATAGTATTCTAGAACAGCGGAATCCACAGATATACAGTATTCTAGAACAGCGGAATCCACAGATATATAGTATTCTAGAACAGCGGAATCCACAGATATATAGTATTCTAGGACAGCAGAATCCACAGATGTACATAGTATTGAACAAATAGTATTGTATAACATCATTCCATTGAGAGATTGTAGAACACATACTGTAGAGAGTATTGTGGATCAGAGGGCTCGTATTGTGGATCAGAGGGCTCGTATTGTGGATCAGAGGGCTCGTATTGTGGATCAGAGGGCTCGTATTGTGGATCAGAGGGCTCGTATTGTGGATCAGAGGGCTCGTATTGTGGATCAGAGGGCTCGTATTGTGGATCAGAGGGCTCGTATTGTGGATCAGAGGGCTCGTATTGTGGATCAGAGGGCTCGTATTGTGGATCAGAGGGCTCGTATTGTGGATCAGAGGGCTCGTATTGTGGATCAGAGGGCTCGTATTGTGGATCAGAGGGCTCGTATTGTGGAACAGAACATTTGATGTATGTTGTGCATATTCCTGAACTTGTGCCTATTATCATCATCCTGATAATTTGTTCTTCTGTGTGTATTGTTTTCCAGGATGTAAGAAAGTGTACACCAAGTCTTCCCATCTGAAAGCCCACCTGAGGACCCACACTGGTAAGACCTCTTTCTAATGGACCGTTAAAGGTGGCGTTGCCCCTCTTTATTTTTGGTGGTTCCTCGGGGTGTTGCTAGGCAGGAGCGTAGTCTTGGCATGCGCTATGCATTCATTTCTTAAATGCTGCTTGGGGGAAGTTATCCCCGCTCCGCCCGCCCTCAAATGCTGTTCTGTTAAACAGGTGGATAAGTCCACTACACTTCACAAACCTCCCGCTCTGTGTTGTAGAATATTGAGCAGTTCTAGAATGTTACCGGGAATTCTAGAACGTTTTCATCAGTAAGGGTCGAGCGGGGGCTTTCTGGAAGGGTCGAGGGGGGGCTTTCTGGAAAGGTTGAAGGGGGGCTTTCAGTAAGGGTCGAGGGGGGGCTTTCTGGAAGGGTCGAGGGGGGGCTTTCAGTAAGGGTCGAGGGGGGGCTTTCAGTAAGGGTCGAGGGGGGGCTTTCTGGAAGGGTTGAGGGGGGGCTTTCTGGAAGGGTCGAGCGGGGGCTTTCTGGAAGGGTCGAGCGAGGGATTTCAGGAAGGGTCGAGGGGGGGGCTTTCTGGAAGGGTCGTGCGGGGGCTTTCTGGAAGGGTCGAGGGGGGCTTTCTGGAAGGATCGAGGGGGGGCTTTCTGGAAGGGTCGAGGGGGGGCTTTCAGTATTGGTCGAGGGGGGGCTTTCAGTAAGGGTCGAGGGGGGGCATTCAGTAAGGGTCGAGGGGGGGCTTTCAGTAAGGGTCGAGGGGGGGCTTTCAGTAAGGGTCGAGCGGGGCTTTCAGTAAGGGTCGTGGGGGCTTTCAGTAAGGGTCGAGGGGGGGCTTTCAGTAAGGGTCGAGGGGGGCTTTCTGGAAGGGTCGAGGGGG